>NC_056734.1:117376519-117424019 GCF_019279795.1 Protopterus annectens
ATACACAAAATCATACTCGGAGGCTCTAAATAAAAACCTGCAAAACCATCAGAGACCTCCAAAGCAGACACCCAAACAACCTGCACTTCCCTTCACAAAGCAGACAACACATAAAACACAAAATCAGTGTGCCGCACAATCACAGCCCTTAAGGTGAAATAACATACCTAACACACTAGTAATAGGTGACTCTATAGTCAGGCACACTGATGTCCCACTCACTAGGCTGGACAAGCAGAAGGTTAGTGTTAGCTGCCTGTCGGGAGTCAGTATCCGCCACATAACACAAGCACTCAGGTCACTCTAGAACAAGTACAAATATGACTCTGTCATTGTTCATGTTAGTGTGAATGACCTGAGACATACCTCCCTGGACTACATGAAAAGAGACATGGAAGAGCTCTCGGATCATGCAGCCCAGGCTGGCATGACCCTGACCCTGAGTAGCATCCTGCCCTCACCAAGAAAGATACCTCGGCATAAAGAAAAAATGATCAATTTCAACAATTGGCTATGCTTCTGGTGTCATTCAAAAGGGATCCAGTGTCTGTCAGCCTGGGACGACATGCTCGACAAGCCGCATTGCTTCACAAGAGATGGCTTGCACCTGTCACCCCTAGGCTTTTGAATACTGGCCAAGGGTCTTGCTGCCCCCATAGTGCCTTTTTTAGGCAAGGCTCAAAAGTCAAACCCACCTCTGTAAACAGCACAATTAACAAAAAACTGAGGGTTATGCTACTAACTGCCAGGAGTTTAAATCTCAAAATGCATGCGCTGGAAGCACTCCTCAGTATGGAGAATGTTGACATCTGTGCAGTAACTGAAACCTGGTTCAAGGCTCCAGAGAGAACCCCAGCACTACCGGGCTACAACCCATACCACACATTTTGGATACAGAATACGGACTGAAACACAAAAGGAGGCGGTGTATCCATATTCATCAAGGATACCTACACCTCCAGGTTAGTGACGCAGCATGATACCTCATGTGCAACTAACATTGGGCAAATCTGCAATGCAAATTGTGGCCTGCTACAGATCACCCTCCATGACCCAGGACCACCACTCCACCTTTCTGGAGACACTGGAATAGATGAAGGTCCTACCGAACACCCTGATATTGGGCGATTTCAATTACCCTACCATTTACTGGGAAAACTACTCAAGTACAAATTCCCAGGCCCAGCGCTTCCTGGAATTCATCAACTCAAATGCCCTGGATCAGCTGGTAATCTCCCCTACCAGAGGTGAAAACATATTGGACCTGGTCATCACCAACATGGGTGACAGGTATTCCACACCGGTAGATCAGACCATAAACTAATCACTCTGGATGTCCACACCCTACCACCACCCTCAACTATGGAAACCACAGTAAAAAACTTCTCTAAAGCAAACTTCACCTTACTTAAGACAGAGGTGGCAAGTTTCACAGCCCCCACGCTAACGGATAATGCTGCCCAAGATGCAGAAACCTTTACAAATGCACTCTATGAGCACCTACAAGGATGCATGGGTCGTGCCATCCCTAGCAAAACCAAGACTCACTCCTCTAAGAGAAGGAAACCATTTTGGTGGACCCCTGCCATAAACAAGCTATACAACAGAAGGAGGAAACTAGTTCAGAAAAAAAGCAAATCCCAAGAAGGAGAGACATCCCTGATCAGTATCAGTAAGAAACTAAAGTCCCTCATGAAATCATCCAAGGCTAACTTTGAAAGAAAAATAGCCAAGGATTCAAAAGATAACCACAAAGCCTTCTTTAGCTAAGTTAGGAATCTAAGTGGCAACTCGCAGATATGCACTGAACTAGTGCAAAATAGCAAAAAATATACTGAACCTACTGATATTGCCAACATCCTGGCGGATAGATTCAGTGCAAACTTCACCCCCCCTCTCACCTCCAAAAGGGCCCACAACAATACCGGAAAAGTGTAGTGCCCCAGAATTCACAGACGCACAGGTGAAAACAGCCCTTTCAAAAGCCAAAAACACAGCATCAGTGGGACCAGATAGTGTCCCAGGCTGCGTCTTCCATGAACTATAAAATGAACTAACCCCCCCACCTAAACACGCTGTTCAACCTCAGACTCTCCACAGGCTATGTGCCCATAGAATGGCACACAGCAACAGTTATTCCTCCACAAAGGAGGGGTCACAACTGACCCTGGTAACTATTGCCCCATAAGCCTGACTAGCCTGGTCTGCAAGGCTATGGAGTGCATTATCATGGAACTCATTAACAAAGACATTGGGAACCTCCAAACACTTGACCTGGCCCAGTTTGGCTTTGTGAAGAGCAGATCATGCCTACTAAACCTGGTTGATTTCTTCGAGACAGTCACCAAGGCCATAGATGAGATAAAGGTGGTTCACACAGCCTACCTTGACCTCGCCAAGGCTTTCGACATCACTCCCCACTCGGGTATTACAGAAAAACTCACCAGCCTGAACATAAACCCCTATGTCACGAGATGGGCTGCCAGCTGGCTTACAGACAGAACTCACACGGTAAGAATAGCGGGCTCCAGGTCAGACTCTAAACCAGTCACAAATGGTGTCCCACAAAGCTCAGTCCTGGGACCCCTACTGTTCAGCATATACTTCTCAGAAGTACAGGCAAACATAGGAGGACTATGGCTAACCAAGTTTGCCGATGACTGCAATCTGGGAGCCATAATTGACTCTCTGGCTGACACGGACATCCTCCAAAAGGGCCTTACTGAGACGGACACCTGGTGTCAAAGTCATGGCCTCAAGCTAAATGCCAAAAAATGCATAGCCATCCCATTTGAGAAAAACAAAACACCCACGAATTACCACATAGGTGGCAGCCCCCTTAATACAGAAGAGGTAATAAGGGATCTGGGGACCCAGGTAGATAGTAATCTCTCCTTTGACAATCATATTGCCAAAGTAGTTAGGAAATCCTTCTATGTGGCCCATCTAAGTACTAAAGGGTTTGCATCAAGAAATAAAGAGGTTATAGTGCCCCTCTACTCATCACTCATTAGACCCATCATAGAGTAAATGCCCCATTTGGGATGCACCTCACAGGACACTTCCAACAGCTGGAAAGACCACAAAAGTAGCTCACCAAGAGGATTACTGGCCTCAAACATATGTCCTATGCAGCCCGACTGAAAAAACTCCGGCTGTACTCAGTGGCATATCGCTTACTCAGAGGTGATCTCTGCCTGACTTACAAAGCCATGCCCAACTCAGAATTGATGGACATGCTCCACCTAAAGAAATCCAAGTCACTGTGAGCCACGTGCTCTAGTGAGCTGAACCTCGACACAACAATAAATAGAACATGCTGGAGGGATAGATTCCTGTCACAGAGACTCACTATGCTTTGGAACAAAATTCCAAATTACATCAGGCAGAGCCCCTCACTAACACTCTTCAAGAGAAACCTTGACGAGTGGATGGGTAACAGAAAATACACCCCTGGGATCACTTCATTGGCTCTGCTTGACAGGGGATTAGTTAATTAATCAATGGGGTGACAAAAGCCGACACACTCTGGCTAGGCTTATAAATGCCCTCGGGCAGATAGCCTAGTACCTACCTATGAACCTAAAAATGTACAGTATGTTATTTTAAATATAATGAGACATAAGCCTTAAAACACAAGCTATAGATAAAGATTCATTCAAACCTGGGGGTGAGGTGGTGTTTAATTTCAGTTGCCGATGCAACTCCCTACATTCTACCAAATCATGCCACGAACCTCCAAGCAAATTCCAATGTATGGTGTCGATACCAAAAAATAAAAAAACATTATCTGGATTTTTTTGTAAATGACTATACAAAGCATTTGTAGTTCTCATATGTTTGATGTCATAAATATGTTCGTAGATACGGTCTTTAAGACTACGAATGGTTTTTCCAATATAAAAACTTGGACATTCTTTACATAATGCCACATATATCACTCCCATTGATGTACAGTTACAGAAAAAATGTGTTTTAACCTTCATACCATTAATAAAAACTTCATGTTTCTTTAAAATATACTGGCACTGATTGCAGGTACCACACTTATAAGTACCCCAAGCCCTTTCACTAACAGTAGTATAAAGTTTGTCATCAAATTCCAACATATTCTTAATACATCTAGCTTTTCCAGTGACAAATACTGTTTTGGTCCCCAAAATATCAGCAACCCCTTCAAATGCTCGAAAAGTTGACCAGTTTTGCATAATAATATTCCAAATAATACCATATTCTTCAGTAAAGGTGGTAATAAATGAACAATTATATTCAACATTAGACTCTCTCTGATGAACTAAAGCTTTATTATTGACTAGAATAGGGATCACTTTCCTCTGCTGTCTCTTCTAAACGACCCCCCCCCCATATTAAGTCAACTAAATTAGGGGGGGCCCTCTAGTTGTAAATATCCCTTTTAAAATGTCACATTCCTTAAAAAACATCTCTTCATTGGAAATCATATGGGCTAATCTTATATACTGCCTCTTAATGAGTCCTCTCTTTTGATGCATCGGATGACAACTACTGTAGTGCAAAAGACTATTTGAATAAGTAGCTTTTCTAAAAACAGTACTCTGTATACATCCTTTCATATCATCCTTATACACTAACACATCCACATAACTAATGCTTGCTGTACTGTAATGATAAGTAAACTTTAAATAAGAAGTAGTAGAATGTAAATATTCCCGAAATCTATCTGTGTCAGCTTTACTAACATCCCAAGCAATAAAAGTATCATCCAAAAACCTAGCATAAAAATGGTAGGATGGAACATTATCATTGTTAAATATATATTGCTTTTCACATTGTAGTAGAACTATGTTCGCAAACACTGGGGCGCAACTTGCGCCCATGACGACACCTATTTTCTGTTGAAAAAATTGCCCATCCAGATGAATAAAATTATATTTCAAAACCATATCTAACAAAGCATCAAAAACATTAATTTCATTAGCACTAAAAATGGCAGATTCAAAAATAAAATCATGAAACATTTCTTTTCCAACATCTTGTGGAATAACATTGAATACATTTACTACATCAATAGTAACAAAAGCTAAACTAGTACTGTATTTAATGTTTCTCAGTTTTGATAAAAAATCCCAATAATCTTTCATTACATGTGAATAGCTAGAAACCAATGGTTTTACTTTATCTATGTATACAGCCATAGGGTGGGTGATAGAAGTTCTAGGACTCACAACAGGTATTATAGGGGATCCCATAAACATGTATGTATTTTTGGGATCCCAAAAAGAGGGGGAAACCACAGGAAACTTAACCTGTAAAAATTCATAAAGCTCTCTAGTAATTTCTTTTTATTCCAACATGTCTTGCAAAATAAATCTAATTCTGGAATAACAAGAATTGATGTAACTTAAAGATATCTGCTCATAAAAATCTTCATCCAAAACATGTCCAAACATTTTATTAAGATAGTTCCCTCTAGTCATAATAACGATCCCTCCCCCCTTATCTGGCTTCATAACTCTAATCTTTTTGTTGTGCATAAGTTATTTCAATAAACGTTGTTCCATAATAGTCAGATTTGTTCCACACATATTAATGTTATTGCCCCTTAACAATTCCCTAAAATTAAATTCACACAGTTTTTCAAAGATTATTAAGGGTGCAGATAACACAGAATTAAAAACACTACTTCCTTCTTAAAACATTGTTAATATAGATATTGTCAACACCATTAAACAACAATTTATAATTAAGCTTCCTCAAGTATAGTTTTAAGTCCACCATTAATGTTTCAATTCTGGCATGTGTAGTGGGGACAAATGTTAGCCCCTTACTTAACTAACTCACTATATTTTCATTAAAAACAACTTCCGTAAAGTTATACACTCTGAAGTCACCATTGGTGTTAGTTAAAATATTAGGCAATACCTCATTAACAGTACCTGTTGTTTCATAACTTTATAATAGTTCTGTGGATGCTGGTAATATGAATTCCACCTCTCGTACCTCCCTCTGGCTTGCCCTCTATTCCACGAGCGTTGTTTCCAATTCTGCTGGTGCAAATTCCGTTCGTTGTTCCCAAAATGGCCCGATTCCAGTTTCTGTGCCTCTCTGATCTCCTGGGAGGAACTACTTCTAAAGGGGCCGCCCCCTCTTCTTGGTTCTCAATATGCTCGACTTCCTTCGTTCATAAACAGAGACTAAAATCAAGGTATGAGATAATAGGACTTAAGTACTTAAAATCATGAAACATCCATCTATAGCTTCCATTGCCTACACTACCTAGAAGGGAAAACTCTTTTTGATCACTATTTTCACTTCTCTATTATTGGTAAATTTACTTGAGGCAAAGATGCATAGAACTCCATCTTTTTGTTAAAGAGTCAAATTGTGAAGGGCAGATGCGAGTCTCTTTTATGTGGCAGATGTTAGTATTCATCTTATATAAAACATGCCAAAAACATTATATTTTACCAAGAACCAGATGACTAAGCACATTCAAAATGAAATAATTTATGTTGACATTAATAAAGGTAGTACTGTATTGGTTTGTAATAAGCAAACATCCACCTGATTCTCCACCAATACAGTCTTGAAGTAGTTATATATGATTTGAAAAGCTAGCCCTTTTTGCATATATTATACATTTTAGGTGATCCAACCTCCTATTAAGATTTTTGTATTGTATTATTAACCCCCTCCCCCCTCATCCTAGGACCTGATCCCAAAACCACTGTATTATGCTAGCAGATAACTGAATAATCTCCCATGTGCACTCATTCAGTTAGCCAGTCTATCATTACTACTTGAACCAAAGTTGCCAGTAATCTGCAGTGTAATATAATGACACAGACTCATCTGACAGGCTTAATTCAACAGATTTTTAGCTATCATGTGATGTTGACTCACTGAGCCTCTAGTTGTGAAAGTTTAGTACATACCCATAGGTTAAGTGTGACCTTTAACAGCAATAAAATTGGGATGGCATTATACTGCCTAAAATTTAGCAATACCTGAGTAAACACCAATGCTTGTCAATAAAGTTTGTGAAATGAAATGAGGCAGTGTCCTTATGGTATACAACTAAACAGCAAAACTAGATATGTACAAGTGTTAAAACTGGATCATTTAGTTTGATTGACAGCAGAAATTGCTGCAGCTGAGCAAAAATGAGCAGTTTGAAAATTGTTGGCTCTTTATGCAACAGGTTGCAGTACAGTGGGGATCAGGAAATATGTCCTTTCCCCACAGTAGTGCAGTCTTGGATTTGGAATATATAGTTAGTAGGTGGTGTGCAAAAAGATTTGTTCCATTTATTTTTTGATCCTTTGTCGATTGATGTTTTGTGTATATAAAACGTTGCCACAGACGGTGGTGGGAATGAAAATTTGTGCTGTTGATCAAAATATATACTTCCGTTAAAACATATGCTTAATAACCTAATATGACAAAATATGAGAACATTTATTAAGGATGAACTCCTAGTACATACTTTCTGATTCATCTGTAGGACCTATATACAGAGAGAGAATATGTGTTTGAAAGTTCAAATACACATGTTGAGAAGTTGTGAACACACAGGGTCCTACAAATACCAGTTTTAAATACCAAACTTTATCAAATAATGGAGTCAGATATTTAAGAAAAGTTATTGAATAGATCTGCTACCCAGGATACAGAAAAGGGTGCCACTAATGTACAGAGACAGATGTCAGTTAGCATCAGGTAACTGTTGACATTTCAAAGAAGCCTCCTGCACTCAAAAGGCAAAACAAGTCAGTCTAGTAACTAATATTTTAGCCTAAAGTATGGATAAAGTTCAAAAGGTATACATTACAGTCTGCACAGGTAGGAAGCATCTGCTAACTTCTTAGCACCTCTCCAAGTTTTTAGAATTTATGTCCATTGAAAACATCACACATTATGGATTCACAACAGATTAATCCATGGGGTATGTATAGCAATCCCTGGTTCTGTAGTAGCTTCCTCAAAGATACTGCAAAACCAAATATCCAATTCCAGCAAGGGTCTTGTCTAAGATGTGAAATAATCAGGGAAAGGGGAGCAATGAATTAATATGAACAAAGTGACTCTCTTATTACTTGAAAACTGAAGCATGAATCTGAGCTTGGATAGCACTCTTCAGAAAAGTATATGTATTGCACACTCAGCTATGGAATCATATCAATACTTTTGCACTGATTGATTTATTCATCTGATCCAGAGGGGATGTCTGACATTGTCCCATATCACAGACATTGCTGGCTTTACAAACTGAATATTAAGAGAAAAAGACCCGAGTAGCATTGATGTCCACTAAAGCAGGGCTATCAAATTATGTGCAACAAATTCTGTTTAGCTGTCTTACTAGGTACTGAAAAGCCCCAAAGTATCCAAGAAAGATATGCATAAATGAACTCACAAAAGCAGAAAAAATACAATAAGTGCATATCCAGCTATTAGTTATTGCTTGACACTAGGTCCATACATCTATTGCTGGCACCCTATATCTATATAGTTAAACAGCTGCAATCTGTAAAAGCACATACTCAGGAGAGTGAACACTGATGTTCTTACAGGCTTCTTTTTCAGCCATTTGGTTGCTTTCTGTGTGAGATTGCAGAAGAGTGGGGTCTGGGAATTTGCCCTTACTCCACCATTATATGATCTCAGGGTTGGTATAAATAATATGCAGGGACGTGGGCGTGCAGGGGATCTTGTTCCCTAGCCAAACATAAGTTTTTACTGTTTACTGTTTTACATCTATCTTTTTACATTTAATCTAAAAATATATTTATTTTTCTTCTGTTTTGTCCGTTACATAAGTGATGCGACATTCAGTTAAACAGTATAATGTTTAGGCATACAGGTGAAAGACCATTAAACAAATCACACATCAATAGACATTTTAGATTTGGAAAGCATCATTAAGCTTACACTTCTGTACTTCAGACTGAAAAAAACCCAATAATTATTACTTCTGTTCAGATAGCTTTTAAAGAAACAATAACCCATTGAGTACTGAAAAGGCAACACAGAGAGCCAAACCAAAACAACTCAAATATGAGTGCACATCAAATGAAAGTATATTAAAACATTTTTTACAAATATGTGAAAGCTACATTTTAGTATTCGTTTTGCAATCCAAACCATTCCAGGAAAAAAGTAAAACTGATGGGTATGGCATTCTAAATATGAAGCTAGTTTGAATCAGTAACAGGATATCCAATGTCAAATTGAATCTTTCCATTCTGAATTCAGAAAGCCAGCAGTAATTTTAATATTGAAAGTTTCCACAAGATCTATTTCAGTTTTCTGGCTACAAGCAGAGCAGGAAGAGAATAAGCTAGACCAAATAAACTTTATGTAAATGATATTGTGGGGGTGGTAGGGTTCTATGTAATATGATAATAAGTCATTGGTAGGATGAGCTACTTGTGTGAAATTTCCCAAATTGTTTCTTTCATGTTATTATTTGGCTGATACTCCTCATCCAGTCTTCTTATAAGATTATATCTTCTTTTTCTACCCTGCAATGATAAAATACTCTCATTCATTGACTTTGCAGGGTAATCTACCTAATTTTCTTTGAGAGACATGGGATGTTATGGCAAGCGTCTAATGCTGATATTCTCTTTTCAAAAATTTGGTTGCATGCTTCTAGACCATATAAAGTGTTTTTTATAGACTTAATATCATTGTACATGTTGTAGGTGGCAGAGTATAATGGAGTTAATTACTTCTCTCAAATCCATACATCCAAATATGACACATAACTATATTCACTTTTGCTACATCCAGATATGACATGAAGGCTTTAATAAGTCACGCAATCCATAAATCTCAGTGTTATTATAAATAATATGGAAATAGTTATTTGAGTATGCCATATCAGATATATGCATTCCCTTTAAATAAATCCACTTACAAAAAATGCTTAACGTAATTTAATATTGTAGTAATTAATTCATAGATTTTATACTGAAGTAATATCTAATTTCTGCTACTGGGAATTGAACCCACATGCATCTAAGATGATGTATTCATTGTTCAATGCAATAATCAAGAGCTATTGGAGCAGACGTATGCTTGATATAAAGGCTCTAGGTATGCCTTCTCAAGCTGATATGGACTGATGTCCTAAAAAGTATGATCTAGTTTGCATTCATAACTGATGCATACTTACGCCATGCCTCTCTGAGGTGAGCCAGTCTCTTTTGATGCACTTCCCTATTCAGTAAAATTGTTTCCACAACTGTACAGAACAGAAAAAGGATAAAAAAATGGAAGCATAATGAATAAATGTATTGGCTGGTAAATCCATGTTATATCATTGACTAGTGATGAGCCACTATACTTTTACAACTCAGGGATGTTTGTCCTAAATTCAGCCTCCAATCAAATCAGGAGATCCTGTTTGCCCCTTTTAATCTCACTGTAATGGTGATGAAATTGTTCCCCAGTGCATGGAATTCCAGCTGCACTAGAGACAGTCTTGGCCAAGCCATTTCAATCCTCAGTCTAGTACTGAGACCTGGTATGGTTCCCCTGCAGAAGCCTATATCTACTGCATTTGACAAGGAGTGCACAAAGATCCTGAACACCTCTTCACACCACCTTTGGGCTCTAAATGGAGTACTACCCTAACCTTCACCTGTCATGCCTTCTGAAAGACACTTAGAAATATGTGTTTGAATTGCTACCCAATTCAGATTGCATGTATACCAGCCTATGCACAATGACACGCATCCTTGCAAGCTGAATTTGTACACTTGAAAGCACAAAAAATGGTTTGACAGACACATTGGGAATGATTCCATCAAAAACAATGAACGAGTGGAATATGGCAGTGAGACTTGGCCATGGGTGATGATCACCCTATTTACGCATGTTCCACTGTTAAATAATTTAATTCTTTATGATGTTTGTTATAGTCGTTATTTAGAGGTAGAATGTCATGTATTGGGATGCAGTGGATTGATGGGACATACACAATACAAAGATTGACTAATACCACATTGGAATCTAGCCCATGAGTAAAAAAAGAAGAAGGAGAAAATAGTAAATATCTTAATTAACCCTCAATACCCAGGAGAACCTACTTTTTTAGATTGTAAACTGAGGTATACAAATTTCAAACTGAATGAATGGAGATGTACTTAAGAGATGCCTGTATTTATGTCTCTAACTAGTAATGGTACTGGAGTTCTATGTACAAGGCAGCCCTTGTGGCTGTAAATACATTTCATATGCACGGAGTTGCATGACCTGAATAATACGTTATGGTACGTTCCATACATAGTTTACATGACAAACTGTCCTACATACATAATCATTATATTTGATGAGTCTTACTAAGTTTAAATACATATTATGTACTTTATACCTTTGCAAGTGCATTTTACATTAACTACCATCACTGTCATGCTTTACATAATTTACACTCATATTTGAGTTATGTAGCAATCATTAATGATAGTTGTATTGCCAAATTCATGTTTGTAATTGCCATTTATATTTAAGTTACAATAGTAAAGAATATTGTATGACAATACTTATTCTGACCCCCTCTTTAAAACTATCTGTAAATTAGATTCACACACCTGTATTATCTGTGATCTTTCTCTAAACTAACTGGAATTACACCTTATGCCACAGCAATCGGTAGTTGACAGGTGCATTTTCTTTACTCAGTACTGTCCAGAGTGCTGATGTCATCATGATGACACCAGTTTCATTTGTGCTACTGATGGTGTTCCAAAATAAAATTTGAGTTTTTGCCTTTTGTCACTGTTAGTAACCACTGACAGTCCCCACTGTGCAATACTAAGAGGCATGCAAAGGATGAAGAAAAATAAATTGTTAAATAAAATTATTTTAAACAGTCTCTTTGTGATGTTTCCTCAATTTTTCTATCTTATAACATGTAAATATGCAAATTAAACATCAGTTGTTAAATACAAACAATACCCTCTTTAGATTTTAACCTTAAAACTATGGCATTATCACAACACATTTGAGATTATTTTCACAATTTGTCACATACGCAGAAATATCATAAAGAATGGAAATTAATTAGACTCCAAATCTGACCTCAAACCAGTGACAAGTGGAGTACCACAGGGTTCCGTCCTGGGACCGCTCCTGTTTGGTATCTACTTCTCTAAAGTACAGGCTAACAGAGAAGGCCTCTGGCTAACGAAGTTCACAGATGACTGCAAACTAGGAGCCATAGTCAAGTCCCCAAATGATGTGAACATCCTACAGAAGGGTCTCTCTGAGACAGATGCCTGGTGTCAGAGCCATTGCCTCAAGCTCAATGCCAAAAAGTGCAGTGTCATCCCCTTTGGTAAAAACTCTGTACCCATGAGCTACCACATAGGCAGCAATCTACTTAACACCGAATGTGTGATAAGAGACCTTGAGACCCAGGTGGACAGTAGTCTCTCCTTTGATAGTCACATCGCCACAGTAGTCAGGAAGTCCTTCTACGTGGCACACCTCATCATAAAAGGGTTCTCATCCAGGAAAAAAGATGTCATCATTACCCTCTAGTCATCACTCATTAGACCCATTATAGAGTACAACGCCCCTTTTGGAATGTACCTCACAAGACATCTGCAGCAGCTGGAAAGGCCACAGAAGTACCTCACAAAGTGGATTACTGGACTCAAACAAATGCCCTACACTGACCGCCTCAAAAAACTCCAGCTTTACTCCATAGCATATTGCCTACTCAGAGGTGATCTCTGCCTAACATATAAAGCTATGTCAAACCCAGAGCTGTTAGACATGCTACACCTAAAGAAATCCCAATCCCTCCAAGCTACATGCTCTAGGGACCTAAACCTTGTCACCACAATAAACAGGACATGCTGGAGGGATAGATTCCTATCCCAGAGACTTCCCATACTCTGGAACAGGCTACCCATCTATGTCAAGCAAAGTTCTTCATTAGCACTCTTCAAGAAAAATCTTGATGAGTGGATGGGAAATAGGAAATACACCCTGGGGATCACTTCTGTGTCTCTGCTCATCAGTGGCACAGGAAAATAACTTTCTTGGGTGGCGTAAGCCAGGAAACCTTGTTGGCTAGGCTTGCGTAGGCCCTTGGGCTGATAGCCTAGTACCTACCTATGAACCTATGAACCTATATATACTTAAGCTGGGACATTTTATCACTTTAGATTAAGTGCCTACAATAAGCATAGTTGTCCTTTGTAATTTCTCAGTAGATGTGTAGATGAATGAGATATTTGCAGCAGTTAAGCTAATAATTCTTGATAAAATAGTAACATGTGCTTTCAATGCCTCAGTGTTTTCTTCTCTTTCTTTTGTGAGAATTATTCTCTTTTTGCTTTTCAAACATGAATGCAATGTTAATTTGATTTATTCTGAGAATATGAGTTTGTATTTTAACTACTATATATGTTACATGAATTGCAAAGAACTTTTTACTCATAGGCACAGTTAGGTCATAATCTTTTAGGAATACAATTGTATAAATGTTATCTCTTAAGTCAGTCAATGTGATCCCTGACTTTTTGGTAAATTATTCTCCCTGACACACCCTTATTAAGCGTGTAGCAAAGTGGCAGCAATGGTAAACAATTAATTATTCATGAAGTAATACTTATCATTCACACTTACAAGCCCTTAGTAAGTAACACTTCTCAGTGCTTGTTCTTGTGTGTTCATGGCATTGTGTAGGTCCTCACACTATGTTTACCTGCCCAGCACTTCAAGGAGATTGAGTGATTCATGAATGATAATGAGTTGACACCTGATAAGCATATTCAAAGCACTCACAAGGGATAATCTGTACTATATATGCTCATCGTGTTGGTAAGGTACTTGTATCATAGTATAGGATACTGCTTGAATCCACAGACTTTGATACTGCTGTTTTACTGCTGTAATTGCAATTGTTTGTGTACTTTCATACAAATTCTGTAAAGGTATGTGATGTTTATTTACAAATTAATTTTTAAACATCAGTGATGCTTTAATTTCACATAGCATTTGGTGAAGTATTTAGTTTGTCCATTGGTATTGTTATAGCATATATTGTAGTTGTTTGTTTTAGGTAACCTCATGTAATGTTATATGCCTTTATAGCAACATTGCACTGAGAATGTGAACACATTATAAAAAATTGGTATATGAGTGGTAGCATTGGCAAGGTTATGTTGTAGTCCAACAACTGTGTCAAACCTGTTATATATGCTTGACATCAACAGAAGTTTATCCCAGATGATAATGTTTAACTTTCTACATTTTCATTCATATATTTTTGTTAGTGCTGCTATCTTCTGCAGACTTACACATTCTTGTTATCCTTGTCAGAGGTTTGTCATTGATTTTAATTTAAATTTATTTTTTGTGGGGTAGATTTTATACTTTTTTATTGCATGTGTCCAATCCTACACAGCTTAAGTTAATTTCTGCTAATGATGCCTTTCTACATTTATATTTGTTTTGTTGCCAGTCACTTTGCTTAATTTTCTGACACATATATTTTTTTGTTTTTTAATGCCATACAGGGATATGGCTCCCAAGAAATCTGGCCCATTGTGATTCTTAGGCTTTCCTGCAGTCATTTAATGATTTGAGGTTTGATGCTGAATTTAATTTTCTTACCATAGATGTGAAGGAGCTGTATACCATCATTCCACAAGACATTGCTTTGACTTGGGTTAGGGAATTCTTGTTTGACAAAGGGGTAGACAATACTGAAATCAATTTGCTTGACTATTTACTTGATATTGTCTTGACCAATAATTTCTCCATTTTTAATAAGGATTTTTATTTACAAAAAACTGGTGTGGCAACCGGCTCCCCTTGTGGTGAGAGCTATGTGAATTGTGTTATGGCATTTTGGGAAAGGACTTTTTTATTCAAGGATGAGATGTTTAAGAATGGAGTCCAGTGGTATACTAGACAGCTGGATGACATTTTTTATTGTTTGGAGGGGTGACTTGAATTCTGTGGCTACTTTTATTGACCACATTACAGGCTTCACTACCTTCTTATGATTTACATATGAATTTAAAACAGATTGCATAGCTTACTTGGATGTTGAGCTTTCCAAGGATGTTTTAAATAGCAGGTATTTAGCTAAGATTTTTCATAAGCCTACATTCTCCAATGCCTTTTTTGCACTATGACAGCTCCCACCCACATTATCAAAAAAAGGCCATTGTCAAGGGTCAACTTGTGAGGGCTGCCCGAATTATATCTTTAGATGAGGATTTTAAAACTGAGTGCAATCTCCTCAGAAACATCTTTCTGAAAAGAATGTATCCAGTACAGTTGATTGACCAATTGATTGATGAAGTTTGTAGAAAATGAGTACTGGGCTTTTTCAAACCATTATCACATATGGGATCAACTGTTGAGAATGTTTCTCCTAATGTGAGTGATATGGTCACTAATATAAATTACTATAGTAATTGTGATATTGCTTCCAATAGTGATAGAATTAATGCCTGTACTTCTACTTCCATTTATAATGTGGGTTTTATTACAACTTATTCAATGGATGTGGATATGATAAGGAACATATTGTATAAGAACTAGGCCCTTATAAAAGATGGCATCTACATCAGCAATAAAGTGGATGATAAACCCAAATTTATTTTTAGAAGAGGGCTTAACCTTAAAAGTTTATTAGAGAGAGGCACTAAACAACAGGTGGATAATTTTGGCATGTCTAAATGTGGGCGATGCCATTTTTGTAAATATATTAAGGTAACAAATGAGTTTATGGTTCATAACATACCCCTGGATTTTCTATGCTTTGCACAGCATGCAAGTTTAGTGCAGGAGCTCTAGCAGGCAATATGTCTGCCATGTGATCCAGGAGCAGCCTGCAGGGGTGCGGACAAGTGCTCCTTCACTAGTCCTGCACTGACTAAGCCCCTGTATGCAAATCACTCCATTTGCAGGAGAAATCCATGCAAATGAGGTGAATTTGTAATCCAGGAAGCTTGCAACCGGCCGTGCAGGACTAGTGCAATCTGCAGAAATGTACTCGGTTAGTAATCAAGTACATCACTGCAAAATCCAAAATGGAGCTGTGACAGTTCCAAATAAAGGCTGCATATCATCTAGGAAGCATGCCAATGGCCAAGTATAAGGCCATTGGCATTGCAAACATCCAAACAAATAAAAAAAAACTTCTTTTTTGATTAGCTGATCTCGGCTGTTTAAGTGTAGGGTAGCAGCGAGCAAATGGGATTGGGGGGAAATAATAAAATAAACCTAAATTAAGCATTCTAACTAAAATCACTATTATGCCATGCAAGTCAATGGCAGGCAAAATACAAAATGGCCAGTGAGTAGTGGTTGCTAAGGGGGAGGCACAGTGTGAGACATGTAACTATGCATTAGCAGGCAAGCCTATGTACATGAGGGGAATGATAGTGAATTCCAGTTTTCCCCATCATGCTAGTGAGGTCCCAACAGTGTAAGAGTAGGAATAGCTTGGTGCAAGCCTAGGAGATAGGTGACATCATGGGGGGGGGGTGTCAGGCATACTGTAAGCAGATTGGAGCCCTGCAGCTCGGGTTTGGGGTGTGTCTAAATCTTCCTAGCACTCTTTACATTGCCTAAGTGGGTGTGCGTGCCATGCACCGGGTTGTAAAGGAAGAAAAAAAAATGTTAAACCAGGAAATAGCAACACTGTGCACATTTGAGCACTCTGTTTGCACGGCGCGCCCCTGGGCTTAAACAGGAAGGCAATGGGAAGGGAAAACAGCAGTAGGAAGGTAATCAAGGAGAACTAGCATAGTTGGCAGGTGAAATGTATCAGAATCAGCCAATTACACAGGCAGCAGACCAGCCCAGCCAAGAACACTACTAAAAACCATGCAAACACCTTCCCCTCTGGATTTTCCCACACTCTACACCACCTGTGTAAACAAGCGGAGAACTTTTAACACACATAACAGCAAAATGATAGGGGCTGCAATAGCTATCATACAACATGTGGAAGAGGCTGAGGGTGGTGAGGATGTGAATGCTGTCAACCAACCCACAGTGAGGAGACAGAAAAGAGTGTACAGACCCAGGGTAACCTACCAGGGGCTATATGAGCTGGAGATAGTGGAGTGCTATAGGGTGGACAGGGACCTCCTACAGCAAATTGTTGAGCTGTGCCAGCCACGCCTTACACACAGAACTAACTGAGGGGAACCCATCCCAGTGAATACCAAGGTATGTGTAGGCCTAAGAATACTAGCTACAGGTACCTTCCAAAGGCCAACTGGGGATATGCTGAGGATCTCACAGGCATCAGCATCCAGGGTACTCCACTAGTTCCTGGATGCCATGTCAGCACATGTCGGTGAGTACGTATATTTCCCCAACACCCGTGAGGCACTGGCCAGCAATATACAACTGTTCCACCAAATAGAAGAATACCCTGAGGTAGTGGGTGCTATAGACTGCACTCACATATGCATCAAAGCACCACCCGTTGAGTGGGATAGGGTCTACATCAACCGCAAGGGCTTCCCCTCCATCAACTGCCAGGTTATGTACGATGCCCAGGGCATAATAATGAATGTGTGTGCTGGCTGCCCTGGAAGCTATCACGATTCCCACATATGGCATCTGACGCAGTTGTACCAGAGATTTGCCAATGGGGACATCCCTGACAGTCACATAGTGGGGGATGCTGGATACGCACTGGAGCCGTGGCTGATGACACCCATCAGAAATGCACACACACCTGAACATGAACTCCATAATGAGGCACACGCTCAGGCCCAAATTATTGTAGATCGTGTGCTTGGGATGCTCAAGTCATGGGTCCGGTGCCTGGACACATCCGGTGGAGCCTTGCAGTACTCACCAGCTACATGTACCCAAATTGTCCTTGTATGTGCCATGCTACACAATATGATCCTGTGAAAACAGCTGCAGCAGGAATAGCATGGGGCAGGGCCACACAGCCCCCCACCATTGCCAAGGCCTGCACAGGCACAGAATGACTCGGAGGAGGAACAACCTGAGCCTGTCCCAGTAGGCAGAGGGAGGTGTGCCCAGTATGCCCTGGCCTTGGCAGAGGCAACACATAGCACATACATTGACACAGGAGGGACCTAGGGCATAACACCTCTCTCTGACTCTCACATACAGTAAAAGGGATGCCAAACATTACACTACCTGTGCTCGACCATGTGTAGGGAGTGTATCATGTGCATCCAATGTAGGCAGCCCTGCAGCACCACCCTCAATACTGGGACACCCACAAGGTAAGTGACTCACACATGCCAGTCAGGGGGGGGGGTTCACATACCCAACAACAGTCACAGCCAGCAGGACAGGTGTAAACAAACACAAACAAAGGCGCTTACACAGACAGACTACAGCAGGTCAGGCAGTGGGAAGTCAGTTCTGAAGAGTAGGAAGTCAGAAACTAATATGTAGGTAAATCAAAGCTATGATCTGTAGTACACTGGTATGCCTCTAGTCAGCATGATAGGTAAGAATAGAGAATGAAATGGAGTACCTGACATACCAGTACAGTCATAGGAAATGTGTACAAGTGTCAGGTGTGCCCCCCCATCCTATGTAGTAATGTAATAACAGTCAGGTGTGCCCCCCAGTTCTGTGTAGAAATGTAGTAATAGTCAATGCCAAATGATTGACGGATACCCTGCAGAAACAGTATACTACCTGTATGTGTACAACACAAAGGTCAGCACTGCAGTACAAACTACCTAGACTCATTCCACGCAGTTAATACAGACTGGCATACTGGGCATGCTCACACACTTAGAGGAATGAAGGCAATGTTAGTCAACAACATACTGAAAGGTCATACTGGGCATGCTCACACACACAAACACATTAAGGGCATGCCTGCAAACACCAGTGGACCAGACATATCTGGCAGTTGCAGATGTTAGTGCAGACACTCCTCGGTATGCACCACTCATGCTTTGCCAACAGGAATACAGACATATATCTAAGGACAACACACTATAATAAGCCAAAGATAGAAGTACATAGATGTGTGGAAGAGGGTGACTGTGACAAGGAGCCATCCAGGCCTGTCCCACCCAGCACACAGCCAAAGGGCCACAACCACATGAGGTTCAGATGTCACTCACTGTAGATACTAGCTACTGGTATCCATCAGCAGTACAGACTATATGGTACATGTGCTAGCAGTGCAACATGACTGTACAAGGAAGTAGTCATCTAGCAGCTGTATACACGTACCTATGATATATGACCCTGTCTGTGCCCGCATGTGGTGTGCCAACCCCTAGATGAATGGGCTATGGCCCATGGCCACACAATGCCCTCCCCATAGCCCTACTATGACAAGCCTGCTGAGGTCATCCATCTAGAAATACACCTTTGGGAGAGTTGTAGCCCAATAATCTCTGTAGTGGATCCTATAACTGCGTACTGCTGTAGTGTGATAAATTACTTAGGTAGGAGTTCTAATCGCAAACTTGGCAAGTGTTTGTGTATGTCTGTGTGTATGTATCTGTCTGACACTGTCTGTGTAGAGAGCAATGCTTTTTAGGGTAGTCACACTCCCTACAATTCAAATGCTGTACTTTGGCAAGGCTGCTGTTGTCATCCACCTAGAAATACACCTCTGGGAAGGTTGTGGCCCAGTAATCTTTGTATCGCATCCTATAACTGCGTACTGCTGTAGTGTGATAGAATAGTTAGGTAGGAGTTCTAATCCCAGACTTGGCAAGTGTGTGTGCATGTGTGTGTAGAGAGCAATGCATTTTAGGCTACTCACACTCACTACAACTCAAATGCCCTACTTTGGCAATCCTGCTGATGTCATTCACTGTGAAATACACATTTGGAGAAGGGGGCACGCCATTAATCTCTGTGGTGTGTCCTATACCAGCATCATGCTGTAGTGTGATATAGACCCCTGGTAGCGGTTCTATCCCCACACATGACGGCTGTGGATGTTTTGTGTGTGTGTCTATGTTTGTGTAGGGAGCAATGCATTTAGGCTAGTCACACTCCATAAAATTCAAATGCTCTACTTTGGCAAGCCTGCTGATGTCATTCACTGTGAAATACACATTTGGAGAAGTGGCACTCTAGTAATCTCTATGGTGCGTCCTATAACAGCATCATTCTGTAGTGTGATATAGATGTCTGGTAGGGGTTCTATTCCCACACATGACAGTTGTGGATGTTTAGTGTATGTGTCTATGTTTGTGTAGGGAGCAATGCATTTTAGGCTAGTCACACTCCCTACAATTCAAATGCCCTACTTTGGCAAGCTTGCTGATGTCATTCACTGTCAAATACACCTTTGGAGAAGGGGCACTCCAGTAATCTCTGTGGTGTGTCCTATAAAAGCATCATGCTGTAGTGTAATAGAGATCTCTGGTAGGGGGTTTATCCCCACACATGACAGTTGTGGATGTTTTGTGTGTGTTTCTATGTTTGTGTAGGGAGCAATGCATTTTAGGCTAGTCACACTCCCTACAATTCAAATGCCCTACTTTGGCAATCCTGCTGATGTCATTCACTGTGAAATACACCTTTGGGGAAGGGGAACTCCAGTAATCTCCGTGGCACATCCTATAATGGCGTAGTGCTATAGTGTAATATATTAGTTAGGTAGGAGTTCTAATCCCAGACATGACAGAGGTGTTTCTGTGTTTGTCATTTGTATCCTGTGTGGTGGTGGTTGTAAGTGTGCAACAACTGGACTCAATGTGAAGCGGGTTTTGCAACTACTTATGTGGTGGGCCAAGTATATATCACAATGTCCACCATACAGGGATAACAGATGTGAAATAGCCAAGAGGCTGGTGTGCAAATCCATACCCCTAAATGTGACATCAATGACAGCTGAACAGAGTTAGCAACCCTTGTATTACCCAGGGTACACTCTCAACCCAAGTCTCATACACACACACACTTGCCTAGGCAACAGCTGCTATGTTGGTAGTAGCCTGCATATTGCCCACTGATAGTAACCATGGTGTGATTGCAGTGGGCTACAGAGGGCATGACACCCTGTCCATCAGTTCAATAGGCATGTACATACTGACAGTGCACCTCTCCCATGTTTCCCACTGGACACCTGCAACACCTGTGGTGTCATCAGATTTGACTCACAAAGGACATAACATGCCTGAAACACAAGCCCTGTATGGACAGATGCCACTGACATCAGAGAATACCGGTATCATGCTAATAATGTAGGTGCAGGGCCAAACTGCTCTCCATGAATAGTTCCCGCCACAGGAGGCTAGGACTGGCACATCTAATGATAACAAGCTGTGTACACAACATGGGCCAGACACCCCAGGTACAGTACCACATGTCACTGTACAGGCATGTGGGAGGTGTGCACATCCCAGACACTGTCCATATCATGGACGAAGGAACACATACATGGCAAGCAATGTACAGCATTGGCCACATGCAGTAGTCACCCAGGTGACTGGATGGTGAATACAATACCCACCTGTGTTGGCACCTCCAGACACTACACCCCTGAGCCACAATGCAGACCATTGTCATGTGGCCTGATGCCAAGGCATACCCATTACCTAGCCTTGTATAGCCGTCTGGCACCGTCAACCACAACACACCCATGAAGCAGTGCACACATGCATGTCAGTACTGGCACCCGTGTCTGTGTGTGTGGTGTATGATGCATATGACCACATTCACACTCACTACAACCCCCATTGGCATACTGAAGCATGCTGTCTGATGTCAGACACCTCCACATACCCTTTGCACATATAACCTCTGTATGACCCCTGTGGTGCATGTGACAGCTGCACATTACTGTGTTGCGGCAATCCCATTAGTGCTGAGTTGTATTCCTGGCTCTGCCAAGTGTGGCAATGTGTGTGCATCCCTGTGAGATTGTGGGTGTGTTGACACTGACACCTGTTCATGCGGGCAGGCACGTGTACAACACCTACCACATAGCTACCATATCCCTGTTGCAGATGTCACTCACCATCACATATACATTCTGGGGGCTCCTCAACAATTAACCTATGTGGTGCATCCGATAACTGTCTGGACATGTAATGGGACTACATAGTCAACTGAACAGAGTTAGCAACCCTTGTATTACCCAGGGTACACTCTCAACCCATGTACTGGTATGTGTGTGACACAAACATGCATAGGTTTTACTCTCCCACCCCTCCCTAGCTTTTCTGTGCTTGTGTCTGCCTTTCTTACTCCCTCTCTGGTGGATGTGGAGACTTACACCTGCTTTGCTTGGGCAGCAGCATGTGTATTTTAAGTGATGCTCAGGATAGCTGATGGTCTCTGCATGAATTGCAGCCCTCCTCTAGTTGATTGCATGTGGAACAGCTGTGGTAACATTCCCATAGCCAGTTGCATGGAAACACACACCAATACCTAGGAACATCATGTTGGTGTTGGGCCTTTCATTCACTGTGAGCAGGAGCTCGACCTGTTGTCTGGCAAGCAACATCTCAGATGGATTGGGGTTTACCTCTAACAACAAACATTGTGGAAACAGGCCAACACACAGGAGGGGGATGTGCCTGACATGACTACAGACTGTAAGTGCTGCTATACTGTATTTGGAGTAATGTTGGTTTAACAGGGTGTGTGTGGATATTGGTGACCTACATGTTTTAATAACTGCCATGTCAGTGCTATGTTTATGAGGAAACCCCATCTGTAGGGTCATCTGCAGACTGGGCAGTGAGTGGTGCCTTTTGTTTCATGTGTTACCCACAGAGCACCTATCTGTGAACTGCAGAAGGTAGTGTGAGGATTGTGGTCTGTAGATGGTGACAGCCATGAGAGTTACTGACTTCATATCCCTCATGGGACATATGGTGCAACAAACCCTGTTACACCAGTACATGTATAAGGTTATCACAGCAACATGTCAATATTGGCCCTGTGTATGTGCCTCCAGCCACAACCCTGACAACCTTTGCACATATGTCATGCAGTAAGGGGTGCGGATGTACTGTACACCATAATTAGTGACATCATATCTGATAACAAGCCAGTGAGATATCAGAATGCTACACATGTAATATATAGTAGGGGTTATATTTGATGACATAACCTGGACATTCAGTGGTTGTGTGTACAGTACTGAGGTCTGTGTACTTATGGTGATTGTCGGCAGTGTGTGCAGTGTTAATATGTATCTTGGCCTGCGTACAGACTTTGGTAGATGTCATTGTTCTAGGTCCTGTTCTATCTGATGTTACATGCTGCTCCACTGTATGTTACCCTGTCGGCTTACATGTTTGTGGGGCCATACATGCACATGTCCCATACCACAGACAGGCAGCAGACCACACTGTGTAGCGGACCAGTATATGTAGAGTTAGTGTTTGGGTGGCACATATGAGGTTGGTGTTGAATAGATAGTCCATATACTTCAATAATACGCTAGCATGCCATATGTAGCTGTGGCTGTGTTCACATTGGTTGTGGTGATGTACATACACACAGGTGTATGTTACTCTGTGCTGTGGCATGCCTGTAGAGCCTGCTATCTATGTGCAGGTACATGTGCATTCCCCCATAGGAAATGTAGGCCACTGTTGAGCCAGTCTGCCTGTAGCCTGCACAGTGCTTTGTTACATGCCTAGCAGCTTAGTGTACTTACCCAGTGAGATGTAATGCCCAGTTACTTGCCAGATGTACTGCTGCTGGGCCACCATAACAGTCATGTATGTCAGACAGAGCAGTGGGATGATACATGTACATATACCTATCCAGATATCTATATAGATATACAGATATACATATCAACATACATAGATGGATTTGTATATGTACATAGATATACAAATAAACACCCATATATATACATATACAGAGCAATATATGTCTACACATATACCGATAGAGATACTTATGCACATATACGTATGGATATCTACATATATTTTGACAGTAGTAGGTATATCAGAATAGATATGTATGCACATATAGTTATTGATATCTACATATATAGCAACATAACTAGGCATATCTGTACATATAGGATGTGCATATATATATATATATATATATATATATATATATATATATATATATATATATATATATATATATACACTTATATGTATATGGGAGCACTACAGAATCCTGAAAGCCAAAGTCTTGAAGACCATCAGGGGTGAGCTGCCTTAAGGTATATAGATGTACATTACCATACAATCCACCTTGGGTAAATGCAGGCCTACTGCCACCTGCCATACAGACTGTTCTGTTCATCAGTGTGCTTGTGATGGTGTCAGTTGTGCCTTGTTATGTAACAGTTACAACCCAGTGTGTCAACTGAGGTCTTTACCCCCAAGGGATTGTCTACAGAGTGTAGATACAGGCAGGTGAACTATACACCTGCATTACTTACCATTGATTGTTTGGTATCCTGTGGCCCAGTCTGTCTTTACTATTGTACTACTTGATGGCCTTGGCCTGGACTGCAACATTTAGTATAACTGTTTCACAGTTGCATTACTCGGTTTATATGGATGTCTGTGTCTAAATAGCGATATGACATGGCATATACAACTGTAATAGTACACAAATAAAGCTTTTCCATTTATGCACACCTGTGTGTGGTGTTATATCCTTTGATATCTCTTTGGGTATATGTTGCAGGCAATGAATGTCATTTGTATGGGTGGCTCATACAGTCTCCAGTTGGTAAGGTGGTAACTGTAGGAATAGTGTCTGTTCCATACTGTGTGCATGTACTACATATGTAACTTACTCTACGTATCTCTGCATGTGTATGTGTAGTTATATATATATATATATATATATATATATATATAAAAATACATATATATATATATATATATATATATATATATATATGTGTGTGTGTGTGTGTGTGTGTGTGTATATATCTGTATCTGCATATATGTGTCTGTGTATATGTATCCTGGGGATGCCCATGTCATGTCTGGTCCTGATTATGGGATCTGCAACACTTGGTAGTGTATTGCAGCGGGGATGTGTTTGGCTATGGGGGGGTATACCTATTCGTACAAGACGTATATTGTTTGGGGCCTTTCAATCCCATTAACTTTGCATGTGGACATATATGTTTTTTGTTATTTCCCCATTGTTATCTACAGATGTATGTCCGTATATTTATATATATATATATATATATATATATATATATATATATATATATATATATATATATATATATATGCTGACATATATATAACCTGCCGTATATATTTAGACATATAGGTGTAGACATACATATCTATAGATGTAGGCATTTGCATGTATATATGTTCATATATATTTATATATATGTATATATATATATATATATATATATATATATATATATATATAGATAGATAGATATAGATATATTGTATCTGTTTAAATATTAATATATTTACACACACACATACATCTGAATGTTGGAATGCAATCTCTGTACTGTTGACTGACTGGGCTGGGTGATATATTTTGAAAACATCAGGGTTATGTATATCTGACATGTCTTAGTGGTAAATCACTTTGTCTATGGTGTGCAGGGTCCTGGGTTTGAGCCTTGCAGAGACTGTTTATTTTGTTTCTGGGCAGAACATGGCCCATTGGATACAGAGTGATTAAAGCACTTTAAAGCAGTTGTAGGTGGGTTTGCGTGGGTTTGCGCAGGGGTAAGCACTTCTAACTTCCGGTTACAGTTTCCTATATTCAGCTTCTAATTTGCTTAACTAGTGTAGGCATTACTTACACCCATGCAAACAGGCTTAAACCCGCTTACTGCTGCTTAAAAGTGCTTACTCCCCTCACCCCTGCGCTAATTTCTTTAAAAGAAAAGAAACAGGGGTTGATAGGAAAGTGGTGAAAAAAGGGCCACAAAGAGGGAAAGACAGTAGGGAAAATAGCCAGGAATGTGCAGGAAGGGTGTAGGGAAGATCCAAAGCTGCCCATTTCTTCTACAGCAACAGCTGTGCATATACACTGAATTTGGAGGTAGATTTGGACTCTCAAACCCCTGGGAGAGGGGCGAGGACAACAATAATAAGTTGTGATGCCAATTAGACCGCATTACATGTCCAGTGGGCATGTGTGTGAAATGGGCAGCTATGTATGGGGCAAGATTTTTTTGTGGGATCATATTGCCTTTTTTTTGTCAGATGAGAGTGGGATGTTGGGGAGGGGTAGTAGGTATATTTGGGGAGGTAGGTTGGGTAGGTTAACAGACAAGACAGACAGGATGCATACAGGGGTGGTATATGACATATGTGGGGGGTAAACACCTTGATGGGGGAGGTGTTGGGATATTGGAAGCCCACAAGCCCCCTAGTGATAACAGTGGGACTGAGGTCCCCACCCATGGGCAGTCACCACTGCACCTTCACAGCCCTGAAGGTGGCTGTGCTGGGGGCTGAGTTGCAGAGCCAGGCTGACTCTCTAATCATGACATGCGGCTCTCAAGCTGGTGTAGAAGATCACCAAACTGCTCGCTGATCGCTCTACACACCACAACCCCGACCTGGTGACGGGTGACAGGTGCCTGTCCATGCCCACTCCTGGGGGGGGCGAACCCCATCCCCTGAGGTGGTTCCACCCGAAGGTGGTGCAAGACCAATGGACAGGGAGGTCCCAGGTTGGGCCCCAGACATGCTGGAGCCTGGTGCCACGGCCAGCAGAGGTGGGACAGGTGGGTCCGCTGGGACCAGCATTCCCAAGTGTGCTATAATGTTTAGATTTCATCATCATTTGTGGGTTAGTAATAATCAACACATTCCAGGGTTAGGTATAACGGCATGCATAGATATTCCCATTAACCCAGACAACAGATACGGAACAGTTCTATAGCCAACAGAACACATGCATATTTGGGACCACAGTGGTAATAAGAACAGCATGCAGGTACATTGATGGCACATGCATGGGAACCATCAAAATATTTATCAAACAATTGGACATTATCAGAACATAGGTGTCATTACATACCGGTTGGGGTGGGTATGTTGATTATTGTTGGAGATATGGTGGGGGGGAGAAAGATGTCAGTTAGCAACTAGTATATTCCTGTAGTCCACATTACTTTCCTAGTCAGTGCTGTTATCTGTACCTTACAAGTCTTACTACACTACCCTATAGCCTTAGTTTGGACAGTGATATGGCTGTCATCATCATTACCCATGAACCGGTTTTACCTGCAGTATACACCTCTTACCTGGTATACCTGTAGAGGGAATGTTTGTTAACACTAACTAACCGTTTGTACACATACTCCCGGACTCCGAGTTGTTGTTTTGCACATAGCTATCCAACTCTTTCTGCACAGACTCTGGCCATGTGTTGACCACATGCTGGTGTGCCAGGACATATCTAGAATATTGCCCTCTTCCACCTTTAGTGACCTGACACACACATATACATGCTTTCTTACACAGTTATATTATGTAGCACAGTGTGGGTGACAGTGACCAGTGATACTTTATTATTCAGAGAAACTGCAACACTCATAATTCCCTATAATACCAGAGTGAACAATACCAGTACAGGTTATAATGGTCTGTATTTCTCAGCACAGTGACAAACCAAGTACATGCACAAACACTGTACCAAAAGATAAGATGAATTATATTCCTTCGCTCTTCAAAAACGACCGAACGTCCAAATTGATCACCAAAACACTGAATAAGGAAAAATACACTCTTTATTAGAGAAGATTTTAAGCTTCCTATGAGCTTTTTGTCAGTTTAAAATTCACTGACTTCCTTAGAAACGAAAATACACAAGGCGGAAACAATGTCACTAGACCACCACTCATTTAAATACTTTTTGATGTCATTTAAACTATAAACAAATTAGTAAACATTTAAAACTTGTAGAAACATTTGAAAACGTTAAAAAACATTAAAAAATTATAGAATCATGTTAGATAGACACTTGAATCATACTAGTTACATATTCTTATCTTACATAAAATAGATGTATTGAAAAAATATTGAATAACAAAGTAAATAAAATATTGTATAAAAGGCCGAAATACACATGCCATGCGCATCCTAATTAATTCTAATGCTATTCTGATGTATTGTATGTACAAAAAACCCCCTATGTATATTAATCCTGAAGCAGTGAAAAACCTCTATTACAAAAGGTGAAAAAATATTATACTAGATAGAATAATTAATAAATAAATGTTGTTCTCTATCTAGTAAGACTCTTTAATCTCAATATGCAAGAAATGGACAATCTATCATTTAAGCCCGGATAGTGACAGGCATCCAATCTTAATTGCCAAAACAACTCACGTCCCTCTAAAATGAGAGAGTCAACTGCCCCCCTACCTTCTGAACAAACATGATCAATCACAGTAAATGAAAAAAAGTGGAGGGGATATTCCTTTACGTGTTTCACCAGAGCATTTTCCACCTTCCCTTTTCTAATAGCGTATGTATGTCCATAAATACGCTCATGTAGTTTTCTATCAGTCTTACCTACATAGAATACTGGACAGTGAGAACACTGAGCCAGATACACAACTCCTGAACTAGAGCAGTTGAACTTGCCTAGTATTTTATATCTAAAGTCTCTGATAACAAAAGATGAACCCACCATAATGTACTTACAGTAACGGCACATGTTGCATTTGAACATACCTAATCTTGTCGACATAGGTTCAAATTTGGAATCCAGAATGTTTTTGAGATTTTTACCCCTCTTGAATATTATTTTGGGGGGTTCCTTTACAGTATCCTTACACGACCCGTCATGCATGAGGTAACTCCAATTTTTATGGACGGCTGAGATCATACCTTTCACATTCACATTATAGGTAAGAATGAAACTACAAGGGTAGACTACCTTGGCTACTTTAATATGTGTACTATGTATCTCACTGGAGTTAGAAGAATTTAATATAGGTACATAGAAACCTGACACCCGCTTATTGTGAACCTCACAAACCAAATCCAAATTTAGGTCAGCAGGGTATCCTCTCCTTAGAAAAAGACCCTCCATAAATTTACATTCACTAGCAAAATCACTATCCCTAGTCACCATTCTCGCAGCTCTCACCAATTGACCCTTGATGATGGACTTCTTTTGGAAAAAGGGGTGACAACTACTAAACTGGAGATAGTTGTTAGAAAATGTTTCTTTACGATGGATTCTAGCTATATAACAATTGGCTTTTTTATCTTTTAAAAGTTCTACATCCAAATAGGAAATTTTATCATTTTCCATGCTGGAAGTAAATTTTAGAAAATCAGTAGAAGAATTAAAGTGATTTAATAAATTAAAGTGATTTAATAAATGATCCACTATGATTCTATCACCTTTTAAAATGATAAAGATATCGTCCAGGAAACGGGCGTACAGCAAAACCCTCTCCTGGAACAAAGGGTATGTAAATACATATTCCCTTTCCCAAAATGCCATCACCATATTAGCTACACTAGCACCACATGGAGATCCCATGGGTACCCCTATTTTTTGAAGGTAATACTTATTGTTGAAGGATACATAATTGCTGGATAAAATAATATCCTGCAATTCGGTGACCAATTGTATCTCCTCCTTTGGTGCTCCTTTGGAATTCATCAAAATAAAGATCCAGTCCAGTGCCACATTGTGGGGAATAGAAGAATACAAGTCCCTTACATCTATGGTTAAAAAGAGACTATCTGCACTGTAAGGAATTTGATTTACTCTGGACAGAAACGACCAAGAATCCTTGGAAATCTGAACTTCACTCACTACATATTTTTTCAAGATGGAATCAACCATCTTAGCGCCAGCATAGGTTATACTACCTCTGGCACTAACCAGGGGAAGCATGGGGGGATCTTCAAGCTTTTTATGGATTTTGGGAGAACCAAAAATGATAGGAATTTTAGGCGCTGGTGTAGATATGTAATTGAATAAATGTAGGTCTATTGTGTTGTTGATAAACATATCGTTATAATAACCAGTGATTTTATTAAGGCCTACATTTAACTCATTCTTGGATATTTCCTTATAAGTATCAGTAATTAAGATATCCTCCATTCTCCTAATATAATCCCATTGGTTCATCACCACCAAGCCTCCCCCCTTGTCGGGTTGCATAACTCTGACCAATGCTTTGCATAGGAGTTCCAAGAGGTCCCTTTCTTCCTTACTATTATTGGAAATGGTGGCATGGGATGGAGGGGACTGGCTTAATAAATGATGGATGTCCAATTCACAAATCTTTTCAAAAACTTCCAGTGCTGGATGTAGAGGTGGGTTATAAGTACTAGGAATATTAAAGTTACTCATTTCTCTATCACTTGGGCCCAACAAAAGTTGTAAATTTAGTTTTCTGACAAACAACTTCAATTCCAGCAAGGTTTTAGCTAGGTCCGCCCTCCTAGTAAGGACAAAAGTAAGATCCTTAGCTAACAATTCCACCAACTCACTGGAAAAGTGAAAGTCAGAAAAATTATAAATGTTAAAATCTGAATCAGCATTAGTAATAATAGCACATGTCTTTCTAGTAGGCTGAACTTCTTCGTCCAAATAATCGACTAATTCCTCCTGTTCCTGGATCTGTTCCTGGTCTTCCGACCCCGGTAGGAGGAATGATAAGAGGCAGAGTTCTGAAAATTTGGCTTCTCTGTCTCCTGAACAGAATGGGCTGCTCAATGTTGTTGAGCCAAGCGGTCACTCCGTCGAATTACCTCCTCAGATGATGGAGTATTAGCCTCCCCTGGAATAGAGGTGTTGGAATTTAACCTCTCTTCCAGGGAGAGATTTCTGGTTCTCCCCAAATGACAAACGCCAACAGCCAAATAGTTACCTTGGGAAGGGGGCAGTTTAGGATATGCCCTACCCACCCCATAGGCCTTGATGTCCCTTTTGAGTTTTTTTATTTTATTGACCTTGATTTTATTAATATGTTGGTCAATACTATTAAAAGACCTCTCGTAGTCGAACAAATAATGGTGGAAATTTAAATCATTCTTAATTTCCACATCCAGTTGGGTTTTTGTACATACAATACATCAGAATAGCATTAGAATTAATTAGGATGCACATGGCATGTGTATTTCGGCCTTTTATACAATATTTTATTTACTTTGTTATTCAATATTTTTTCAATACATCTTCTATTTTATGTAAGATAAGAATATGTAACTAGTATGATTCAAGTGTCTATCTAACATGATTCTATAAAATTTTTATAATTTTTTAACGTTTTTTAACGTTTTCAAATGTTTCTACAAGTTTTAAATGTTTATTAATTTGTTTATAGTTTAAATGACATCAAAAAGTATTTAAATGAGTGGTGGTCTAGTGACGTTGTTTCCGCCTTGTGTATTTTCGTTTCTGAGGAAGTTGGTGAATTTTAAACTGATGAAAAGCTGATAGGAAGCTTAAAATCTTCTCTAATAAAGAGCATATTTTTCCTTATTCAGCGTTTTGGTGATCAGTTTGGATGTTCGGTCGTTTTTGAAGAGCGAAGGAATATAATTCATCTTATCTTTTGGTATAGTGTTTCTCAGCACAGTGTTTGTATCCAACGTATCTGTGGGAGCAATATTTCTTAGCACTACCTGACTGTTGCCACACAAAGTACCAGATTACACATTAGTATTATGCACATACCTCTCACTCTGTTACTGTACACACTCTGGTCACAGCTTGACAACATGGGAGTGTAGATAGGACATACTTGAAATATTAGTCTCCTAACAGTTTTGGAGGTTGCTATAGTGACAGGTGTGTTCTCATGATGTTTGACAATCAATTGTATTCCCTGTTTTCTGGCTAAACATCTGGCATCATCCCACAGACTTACCAGGGGGACAGGCAGCAGATATGGGCACATATACTGGACATTCTGGCTTCATCTGTACAGTTGTGGGGTATGAATTTGTATGCAGCCTAATTCCACTCCCAGGATTCAGACCATGGCTGTGTCTGCTACAACTTAAAGACTGTCCATCACTGTTGTGTCTGCTATATAGATATTGCTGTATATCTCCTATCTGCTTTCTGTCTTATTAATCCCCTGTGTTTTTGCATTCTGACCTTGTATTACAACATTCATAAACAGATTTCCTAGACAGTTATACATTGTTGGACAGTGTGGGCGACAGTGATGTGTAATACATCATTATTCAGAGCAACTGCATATCATTCTTGTATTTCTGAGCACAGTGTTGGTATCTGACAGACCTGTGGGAGGAATGTTTACTAGCACTAACTGAATGTTCCCACACACAGTACCAGATTCCACATTACTATTATGCACATACATCTCACTCGGTTACTGTACACACTCTGACCACAGCTTGACAAGCTGGGGTGTAAATGGGACATATGTGGCTTCTTTGTCACATAAGGTATTGAGGAGTTGCTAGTGTGCCAGCTTTGTTCTCATAGCTGTGTGTCAATCAGTTGTATTTCCTGTTTGCTGCCTATACGTCTGGGATCATCCCACTAATTTCCCAGGGGGACAGATTGATAGGCAACAGACATGGACCACTTTACTAGACATTCTGGACATATCTCTACAGTTGTGGGGTATGATTCTGTATGCAGACTACTACCACTGGCAAGATTCGAACCGTGGCTGTGTGTGCTAAAAAAGCAACAGTTCATACCTCAGTTGCATGTGCTATTCAGTTTTTGTTATCTGCAGTTTCCCTGTTTATTGTCTATGTGTCTCTCAGTTGTACTAAATGGCCTCTGGGGATTACACCTGTCATATACGCGCATTCCTACACATTCAATTTATGGTGCACAGTGTGGGTAACAGTGCTTAATACTACAGTACTATTACATGATTGCATATCTACATTACCTTATGATACCAGGATATACACATGCAGTCCAGCAGTTAGACCTGTTTTGTCAGGCTATTACACTTTTATTGACTTACAAACAATATGAGACTCTTCCTGCCATATTCTCTAGTGTATGCAGTACTTGCCTTGAACAATACAGGTTTTATACAAGCAATTAATTTATTACTACTTTTATTTTTATTTCCTATGACAGTAAATGCATGAGTATTACTGACCTGCCTTGCGTCACACGACTGATGTGGGCCTCATGGTTCGTGGCCCACTCCATTGCAGCTGTGGGGGACATAAGAGGAATATTTAGCCATACCTATCCATGATATACCTGAGCTGGCAATTATTACACACATACTGGGGTGATACTTACACAAAACTGGAACATCCCCTGCTGCTCTAGCCTCCTGGAGCTACTCCTCCAAGAGGTCCCCCTTACGCCACTTCAGGTCATCATAGTGATGCCTGATCTGCTCACCAGTTCAGGGTATGCCAGTGGCACTGGTGAGATCACGGGCGAGATGGTCTCAGGCCTCCGCCTTATATTGGGAGCCCTGAAACTGGCCCTGCAGGACTCTCTGAGCATAGTCTTTAACTAGGATTCCTGCCATGACCTTGGACTCCTGGATGCACCAGCGCTGAGCCCAGAAGCGCACACCTTCTCCCCTTACTGCCATAGTTACTGCAAGATGAAGTTACAACCAGTTGTGAGATGTATTCCTGCCTCTTGAGTTTAAGTAGGGCCGATTTCCCGCACTTTTCTGTGATTGGCCAGTTTTGAAAAGGCTAAGCTATGGGCAAACCTGTTTAATGAAGGCTGGCATTGTTTAAAGGGGTATAACACTGGGCACATTGAGTCAGCTGGCCTACACATTGATTACACCTCCTAAGCTGGCCTGTGCAATGCTTAGTGTTGCTTATATTAGACTTTGCATTATTTTTTTCTTTTTGGCATTGATTTCTTATTCATTACATCTTATATATATGCCTGGTATCCATGATTAATGTGTACGTACACTCTATGGGGTCCTTGTGTTTTATTGGGGACTTCAACAGTCTATTACAATTACACCTCACTTTTGGGCTTACTGCTGTCCTCCAGTTCACATATTTATGTTATCTAGTAGGTTAAGGAACATATGACTGTATACTGATTCCTGTCACAGGTTCAGTTTGGTTTTACTATGGTGAGGACTTATTTGCTGATACCTCATTCATTTGTTCTGTGATGGCTTGGTGGTTGACTATGGTGTATAGAGTCCTGGGTTCGAGACCTGCACGGTTGCTTATTTTGTTGATGGCCAGAACAAGGGCCGTTGGATACAGAGTGATTAAGGCACTTTTGAGCAGTTGTAAGCCGGTTTGCACGATGGTAAGCACTGCTTACCTGCCATTACATCTGCTTACAGAGAGGTAGCTTTAAAATTGCTTAAGCAGTGTAGGCATTGCTTACAGCCATGCAAACGGGCTTAAGCCTGCTTACTAGTGCTTAAATATGCTTACTACTGCTTATTTGTGCTTAAACCTGCTTACTAGTGCCTTATTCATTATGACACTGATACCTCACATGTGCATTTACTGCAGTACTCCAATTCATGAAAATATGTTATTTAGTGGGTTATGCTACATAAATATTGCTCATAACGTGCTTTGCCATGGAAAATGGAATGTGCTGCAGTGGGACTCAAACCAGGAATGCCTGCTCGTATGGCAAATGCTCTGCCCACTACACTATTGCTATGCTACTTCATTTGCATATATCTTCCTTGTTATTCTCTTCAGCCATTTAAGCTGTATTAACTGTAGCTAAGCAATGGGCACAATCACGCACCTACCGTTAGCTTTAATCGTATTTTTAAAAAAGAAAATAAGGGTTTCTTCAATTTATTTATGTATACTGTCGCTGTTGTACACAAGGGAGACTGTTGGTGGGGATATGCAGTCACATGTGAGCGGTCTCGCTCATTTCATACCCCTTTCTGTTGTTCTTCATTGCAGGGGCGTGTTTATTCTGAGAGCTCTGCTCTAAGACACGCCCCCTGCACTCTTACACGCTCCGTGTAAGCTTAGGACCTCAGGCAGCGTGTCTCATTATTATGCATGGCAAGCTGCCATCCTTCTCCTAAACGGCGGCCTCTGTGCAGGACTAAGCTAGTCCTGCATGGAGGAATAGTAAATTTGGGGGATTGTGTATCATATAGGATTCAAGTTTAATTGTGATTCTAAGGGGGTTATTTATCTTGTGACGTGCCAGGCGTGTTTAGCCTTTTACGTCAGAAAGACAGAAAGGCATTTTAAATAACGAATTTATGAGCATATTTATAGCGTGACTAAGTTAAATATGAATAATGCTTTGGCTAGGCACATAAGCTTATATCACAATCATGTGTATTCATTTTTTGTTATTGATAAGGTGTGTGAGGCTACCAGAGGGGGGACCTTGAGCCTTACAACTGGAAGAAAGGGAGCTGCTTTGGCAGTTGAGATTGAATGCCCGTACCTCCTGTCCTCAATGATGCCTATTTTATAAAATGTGTATTTAAATTGAAATCTTTAGGCAGTGAAATTCATCTTTCTCTTTGACACACTTATTTATCATTATTTTTTGTACATATATTTGTATTCAATATGGTGTATTTTATTGATTTTACATTATGGTATTGAGTATATTTATACACATTTTTTACTGTGTCTTTAAATTTTATTAAGGGGCAGTTTACATCATTCTGAAGTGGTTGAAGAATTGTATATAAGCAGTGTGACTTAAGTATGGTTGTCTGATGAAGTTCATTGGAGCTAGTGGACGAAAGCGCTAACATTAAATCGTGATTTGGAGTTCAGTCTCTTGCCTGTCTTGTTTTTGTTTTTCATACAGAGCCACACATGTTAAAAACTCATTTTGGCCATGCTACCTCACACACACACACACACACACACACACACACACACACACACACACACACACACACACACACACACACACGTATATAAAGATTACTATTGAATGATATCACTGAGTTGCTTCTGGCCCTAACAATGGATACTTGTTGATAAACTGGTTTCTCACTCCCAAGCACTTTTTTTGGTGTCAGGCTTGCTCTCCTGTAAACCCCTTCCCCACCATCTGCAAGTGATGATGACTGTGCCCTGGCCTTTCCACATTTCTTTGTGACTTACAGTTGCCTGTGTCTGATGCACAGAGTGGAAAGCTAATTCTAGCTTACTCAGATGCTTGCTTTAATTAAATGTTTTGCAAAAATTGCTTCTTTTCGATAGTTCTTTTCTCTACTCATTTGTAAATGATTTGTTATGTACTTCCTGATCATCATTGTATTTGCAATACTATTCTTACTAATGCAGTCCTACTAGATAGTAATTAGTGCTTGTCCAGCACCTTCTATACATGGTAGTTAAGATTGCACTGGTCACTGTTGGGTTATCTGCATTGGACAACTGTAATGCATGATGCACGGTATTGAGCAGGATCATATATCCATATTGCATATATCATTCATGAGTTACTGCTGACTTTCCTGCTCAGCTGAGCAATGCTTCATCTTAGTGGCAAAAAGTACTTGCATTTGAGGGTATTCATTTATATGTCTTATTTTTACAGGTTCTTCACTTACCTTGGTTAATAGTACTTCTACAAGATGTGTCTTTAGGGGATGACAGTGTCTGATGCTCAAAAAAAAACAACAATTGCATGGGTAAGTAAAGGATAAGAATTTGCATGCATCACTTTGTGTGTGCTATTCTCTGGCTCTTAGCCAGAGCCATTGCATATTGTGCATGTCCATGTCTGCCAGGATCATCCACAGCTGCCGGATCTTTCTCAGACTCCTTATCTGTGTCTGCTGGCCCCACCTGTGGTCTTGTAAACTGTTGCCCTTTGCCTTGTTGTCCTTATTGCAGCTGTTTCCTGATAATTATATTTTTTTCAGGATGGCACGTACTGTGAGTATTTTGGCCAAGATGACTGTGTCATACTGCAGGGCACTACCAGATGTGTCTAGACATTCAAACCTTGATTTGAGTAAGCCAAATACATGTTCTATAATATTTCTTGTTTGAGCATGTCCATCATAGTATCCTTGTTCACTGTCCTGTACCTTTCCACACACGTGCTGAAGTCCTTGCAAAGGTGTTTCTTAATCATTTGTCAATGGGCCTCAGGGAACAGTGGTGAAGGAGAGGGTATATTTGTTTGTATCTTCTTAACTTCTTCACCTCTCTGCAGTATTAAGCACAGTTTAATTTTTCTCCCTTCCTCTGCTAACTATGTCTTATACTGTCTGTTTTCTTTTTTTCATCTTCTTGAAAACTTTGCCAATATACTCAGTGAGACCAATCATGTACAACCAAGAACCCCCTCACCCCAGCGGAAAAGAATATTTAAAGTATGATTAATGTTTCAACTCATAATCATAAACTATTGATGTACTCTCTATTTAATGTATCTAGCTATCTAACAGTGTGCACACTACTACATGGGTCCAGCCCCTTCCACTAAAAATGTATCAATATAATTTTTCTTCCACTCCATATTTACTTAGCTAAAAATAGCATATCCTACCAATAAACATTAGTAAGACATATTGTTTAAGCACCCTGATTCTAGCAGTAACATCTTATACTAGGTGGAAAGTCATAAAAAATGCTTGTGTTACTGTCTATGTTATAGTCCCTAGAAACTCTACCCTACTTCCAATTTCCACACTCCCCCATTGCAACTAAATTTAAACCAAACTAACCCCACCCATACTTCCTCCATATCCATTTTGTGCATACATTCTTCTAAAAACTCCATCCACATTTTCCTCTACTTGCACTCAGCCTCCTATCTAGCTACTTTATATATATTTCTCTAAAAAAAAAAAAAAAAAAATACAACTTCTAGACACTTTCACTAGGGTTGCCACCTTTTATTGTGGCTAAAACTGGAGTAAGGCCACTCCCTCTGCATCACCTGTAACCCCGCCCATATCCCACCTATTTTGTGACGTCACTGTGACATCAGTTGATGGGGATGCCCACTTTTCCCATTCCTGATGTTTGCTTTTAGCTGATTTACTATGCTTTTCTGTGAAAAAGCGTAGTAACTCAGCCACTGTAACAGACTCTGGTAATCTGTTTCCATTTTGAAACAGAATACCAGAGTTTGGACAGTATTTTTCAGCCTACTGGCAAATCAATTTAATTTCTGGATAGTCCGGAAAAAAAAACGGAGAGGTGGCAACCCTAGTCAGAAAGTAAATGTGTGTGTGTGTGTGTGTGTGTGTGTGTGTGTGTGTGTGTGTGAGAGAGAGAGAGAGAGAGAAGGTGGGTGTGTGCATGTGTGTGTGTGTGTGTGTGTGTGTGTGTGTGTGTGTGTGTGTGTGTGTGTGTGTGTGTGAGAGAGCAGAGAATAGGTGTGTGTTTGTGTGTGTGTGTGTGTGTGTGTGTGTGTGTGTGTGTGTGTGTGTGTGTGTGTGTGTGTGTGTGTGTGTGTGTGTAAGAGAGTGAGAGAGAGAGAGAACAGAGAGACAGTGGGTGTATGCGTGTGTGTGTGTGCGTGTGTGTGTGTGTGTGTGTGTGTGTGTGTGTGTGTGTGTGTGTGTGTGTGTGTGTGTGTGATCAGGAGACTGAGTGCAATGTGTGAATTGATGCAGGTATGAATGAGGAAGTGACTGTGTGTGTGTGTGTGTGTGTGTGTGTGTGTGTGTGTGTGTGTGTGTGTGAGAGAGAGAGAGATTGGGAGAGTAAGTGCAATGAGTGAATGAATGCGTAAGTAGTGGGTGTGTGGCTGTGTGCGTGTGAGAGAGAGAGACAGCGATGTATGAATGAATGTGTAAGTGGGTGTATGCATGTGTGAATGCAGGTATGAATGAGGAAGTGACTGTGCATGTGTCTGTGATCAGGAACTGAGTGTGATGTGTGTATGAATGCAGGTATGAATGAGGAAGTGACTCTGTGTGTGTGTGTGTGTTTGTGTGTGTGTGTGTGTGTGTGTGTGTGTGTGTGCGTGCGTGCGTGTGTGTGTGTGTGTGTGTGTGTGTGTGTGTGTGTGTGTGAGAGATCGGGAGAGAGTGAGCACGATCATGTGTGAGTGAATGCCAGTTGCTTGAGTTCCAGTTAAGCAAGTGTGTAATGTCATTATTCCTGGACATTTCAGAGTTTTTTAAAATTATTTCCAGAAGATAGGAGCTGCTATAAAAATCCGGGAGACTCCCAGGCAATCCGGGAGAGGTGGAAATCCCTAATTTCACCTATCAGTCACTCACATATCACTGGTATCTCACAAAAACTCCAACAAACCTTACACACAATACACAACACAACAATGATATACCTACACCTAATCTCTCTACTAATCCTCACCACATTTACACACACATGATGAGCTGTCAGACTCCCATCTCTCTCCTAAGAGCAAATCAGCCACTAATCCACACCCTCATACACCACTCACAACAATGGGTCTATATCACATTGTCGAACTTTTAAAAGTTCGAACACCATATGGTCGACACCATGTGTTCGAACTTTAAAAGTTTGACAATGTAATAAAAAAAAAACACAAAAAACTTACATGAAGGTTGTAAGCAAGGGGGCAAGCCCTCCTGCACCCACACACCCCCCTATACATAAATATACCAACTCTGAGATCGCACTACATTGCAGGAAAGGGGATGCTTCCCTTACGGAGATCTCAGTTACAATGTTCAAAGTTTTACAAGTTCGAACATATGGTTTTGGCCATATTACGTTCGAACTTGTAAAAATTCGACAATGTGAATGGGACCCCACAGCAACACTTTTCTTCACTTCATCACAAATACACCCACCAAATCCCTCCAACCTCTTTAGCTACCAATATGTAAAAATTAACTTGAAAGCAGTACACCACCTCCTTATAAACAAATCCAAATCTAAATGGTATTTCCATCTCTGTCACTAACGCACTTTTATGAAACTTAGCGGAGACATCCAGCCTTCAAAAGCAGGCCCTACTACTATGCCAAAAACTGTACCAATATCCTCCCCAAGCTGAACATTTCTAGCTACAAATGAATCTGACATAATACTACTTAATATCAATCTCAGAAGCATTTGTAAAAACTCCAAGATTTCCAAGCAAGCCTAGGATTTTGTAACCCTGAATATAGCTTTAGTCACAGAAACCTGGGTAAAACTTCACATAAAAGACAATGAAATACTATGTCCATGTTATAATATTTTCAGAATTCAAAGAACAAATAAATGGGCTGAATGAGTAGAAATTATATACAAAAACACCCTAGAACTTACCCTTTACCCAAACCCTTTACCCACATTTAACAAAGCACAATACCTCATAACACATCTCCAACTTAGAAAAGCCATCTACATCACCAGACTTTTCATCCCACCAAGACTAAACAGTAACATACTAGAACAACTTCTACACTGGCTATATAACAATGTATCCCATGAAACTGGGACAATAAAGACACCAGTCTATTTGGTTTCTTAGAAATAATAAAAGATAAAACCAGGATACATAAACACACAAACAAGGAATCCATCTTAGGCTGGATTCTTAAAAACAAACCAAATAACATAAATTCCTCTAACTGTCTTGCTGACAGTGTCAGTGACCATCTACCAACTTATGCTTTCAGAAACCATTCCAACACATGCGAACAGGTAGCCTACAAACATGTGCACAACATAAAATAGTTTAATTTAAGCAGCTTCATCCCTGCAATCAAATTCTACAACTGGAATATCCTAAAGACCATAACATTAAATGATGCTTTAACCCATTTCAGTAATACTTTCCTAAGCATCCTTAATAGCCATTTACCACTCAGAACTAAGAATGTCTGGTTAAACTGTGCAGTCTGGTTAAGAAAAGACACCAGTCAATTACTTCTTCAAAGAGACAAAGCATGGAAAATATGGTCCAAAGCAAAACCCAATCTAATTACTAACACTTCAGATACTTAAAAAATCTTGGAAAAAAAGTTAAACAATGGCAAAAAATCCTATTTCACTAGCCTTCAATCAACATGCCAAAACAATTCCAAGCTATTTTGGTCCTCCATAAACAAATTACTACATTCTGGTCAAGCAACTACTCCCACACAAACAACCCAGACAATACAGCCACCCAGTTCAACTCCCAATTTATAAACTCAGTATTCTGTCTTACTAAACAAAGCTCTCCCACCACCCTCACTACACTAGCCTCATTTCATAACAATACTCTAGCATTCTCTTTCTAACCAGTCCCAACGAGCATTATAAAAATACCTACAAAATTTAAAGCTAACCACATTATCAGCAGAGAACCCATCAAAAAGTACCTAAACCTATTTTTGAAGCTCTAGCCTTCCATGTTTCTATAGTAATTAACTGATCCATAACAGAAAAACATGTCCCAGTCTTCTGGAAGAAATTTTTCATAATTTCACTTCCTAAAGGTGGAAATTCAACTAAGCTATCCAAAAATCACCCATAGTTATACTACCACCACTATCAAAAATATTAGAAAAATGCATCTCTTCCCAGGTTCTCAAATATCTTACCCAAAATAGTCTCATCTCCATGACCCAACATGGCTTTCACCCCAGTCATAGCACAACTACTCATATTAGCTTTACCAGTGCTATCAACCACAATAAAAATAATGGCAACCTAGTATCAACACTCTTCTTGGAGCTCTCAAAGCCTTTGACACAGTTTCCCATCAAAACATTTCAGCAAACTCTCTTCCCTAGCTCTAAATCAAGCATCTGTCACCTTATTTCACAGTTATTTTACAAATAGACAACAATCAGTGAAATGGAAACAAGAATTCTCCTCTTTCCTTCCTGTCACAGTTGGGGTCCCACAACGATCAATACTGGGCCCACTTCTATTTAATATATATGTGAACAAACTCCATACTGCTACAACGATGTAAATATAGTTCAATATGCAAATGATGTAGCCCTTATCTGCTCTGCCCCAGCACTACAAATCCTCCAGGAAGTCAACCAAGAGTCTTTCTCATTTGTCGAATCTTGGCTAGTCACTACAGACATAGTCCTAATTGCAAAAAAGACTAAACTATTTCTCTTTATACCAAAACAATTTAATACCAAAAACACAATTTCATTATAGTCTCATCAGACAATACAAAAACTGAAACCATGACAGAAGCCAAATTATTAGGACTACTCATAGATGACAAACTCGAATATAACCACCATATTCTCCAAACTATCAAAATACAAACACAAAACTAGCCTCCCTATATACAACAAATCAATATCTTACAGTATCCACAAGAAAATCTATAGCAGCAACCTACCTACTCCCATTTCTGTTGTATGCATCACCTGTCTTCACTAATCACAGCAACACCCTCAAGTCCAAACTTGATGCATGCAAAATTCACCACACATCTCATAAAATCCACCACTGCTCAGCCCTAAAGGACCTACATTGGGTAGAACTCCCAAATCAGCTAACCTGCCTTCAACTCACTTCTGCCCACAAATGTATCTACAGGGCAGATACTTGCCCCACTCTAAAAAGCATATTATTACCTTGCAGCAACATCAGAACACTATGCTCCATTACAAATCTCTCCTAGCTGTATATAACTCCAAAACTCTGTGGGAAACTCTCTGCCTATTTTCACTGTGTCTCAAAACTGTAGAACTCCATCCCGTTAGAGTTAAAGATTACAGAAAACAGCAAATACTTTAAAAGTCTGCTAAAACAGCATCTGCAAGGCACTTGGATTTGCTCTTGCTCTATACCTGGATAATTTCCAACCCAGAAGAAGATATAAACTGCAATACCTCTGACAAAATTATAGCTTCACTGTACTAAATTTCCATATGATGATACATTTTCCTTTTTATCTACTATTGTAACCATTTAACTGATTATATTTCTTAACTACTTACTCCTACTTAATCCTTGTTCTCCTTCATTGGACCAGTACTTACTAATTTCAACCCAAATGTCAGTCTTTTCCCAGGATTCACTAATCTTCCATGCAGGAATAAGTTATTCCTGCACGGAAATGACTGTTTAAGAGCAGCATGGCAGCGAGCCATGCATAGTAATGAAGGCACGCCGCCTCTGCTCCTAAATGGACATGAACATGGACGAGTGCAGGGGGTGTGTCTGAGAGCAGAGATCTCACAATACACACACCTCTGCACTCAAGAAGTGTTGTTCGGCAATTACAATGAGTGAGAACACTCATAAGAGGTTGCATACCCCCCAACTGTACAAATCTTCGCAGAATGTCAAGATTTGTTGCCCATACAGTTGGCCTGCACTCCCATTTGTCCTGGGAAATCACTGGGATGATGTCAGGATTGAAGCCGTTAAATAATGGCATACATTTGAGTCTCAGACACTAAATCTGTCAGAAATGTTTTATTTTAAAATAAATCCTGTTACTCTAGCAATTTACCTAATTTATAAGAGCAATATTTAAAATATGTCCCTAATTGTTCCTCAGTTTGTCAAGCTTTGTCTATATATTTTGCATGAAGAGGTTGAGAGGTATTGGGGGGTTGCTAGGATGTCTGCCAAATGTGCAGATGCATGCAGGAATCCACAGCAATAAGGGTAATCTGTCCCTCCCTAGAGAAAATAACAGTAGGGAAATATTTTTTTTTATCAAATAGATTAAATTTAACCGTAGGTGCGCACGTTTGGCCATTGCTTATCTACACATACTGTAGCTTAAATAGCACAAGAAGATAAATAGCAAGATGCAATTAGCTAAAGCAGTACTGCAATAGTGTAGTGGTCAGAGTGCTCACTTTGCGAGTAGTCATTCCCTGTTTGATCCTCACTGTAGTAAATTCCATTTTCCATGTAAAAGCAATTTATGAACTTTTTTTGCTGTATAACCTACTAAATAACATATATTTGTGAACTGGAGTACTGCTTTAAGTGCAGATGTGAGGTGTCATTGTAATAATGTGGTAAACTCCACAGATAAACACAACTGCCCCATACAGTATACGTACACATGAATCAGGGATACTAAATGAAGTTATAAAGTGTAATAAATGATAAATCCATAGAGTGCCCAAATCTACCACTTTCCCAAGACCCATGTTTCATTTCTTTCTAAATTAGTGCGGGGGTAAGTGGGAGTAAGCACAGTAGTAAGTGGGTTTAAGCCTGTTTGCACTGGGGTAAGCAATGCGCACACAGGTTAAGCAATTTTGAAGCTAACTCTCTGTAAGCATATTTAACCGGAAGTTAGCATTGCTTACCATTGCGCAAACCCACACAAACCTGCTTACAACTGCTTAAAAGTGCCTTAATCACTCTGTATCCAACAGCCCCTGTTCTGCCCAGCAACAAAATAAACAGGCCTTGCAGGCCTTTTACCCAAGACCCTGTACACTATAGTCACAGCAGTTAACCAGTAGACCATCACAGCTGCACATAAAATTGAGGTATACCCAAACAGATCCTCACTATAGCAAAATCACAATTTACATGTGAAATAAATCTATAAACAGTTTTATATTGTATAACCTACTACATAACCTATGTATGTGAACTGGAGTACTGCATTAAGTCCAGATGTGAGGTGTCATTCTAATAAAGTGGTGAAATCCTCCAATAAACACAAGTACCCCATATAGTGTACATGCACATGAATCATGGATACCAAACAAATATATAACATGTAATGAATGATACATCAATGCCAAACAGCAGTGGATCTACAAACTCTAACTCAGAAAGCCTTTCATGACATAGACACCTGGCTCACAAATGCTAACTTAATATTAAACCTTAAGAAAACCAAACTAATGGTATTCCTCCCTAATAAGTCTTCTCCCTCCTCTAACACCTTCTTCATCTCCTCTATTAACAACACTATGATCACCCCATCACCACACACTAAACTGCTAGGAGTAGAAATTGACTGCAACCTTAAATTTGATATATACATCTCCCAAACAGTTAAAATGGTGCATAAAAAATTAGGTACTTTATACAGGAATAAACACTGCTTTACCAAAGATACCAAAATAGTTATTGCCCAAACTCATTTGATATCCACCTTATTATATGCAGCTCACATACTCAATAACCTCAAGAAATCTGAACTACAAAAACTTGAGTCCTGCTATAATAAAATAGCAAGATATGCCACAAATTCATCAACTAGGACACACCACTGCCTTTCACTCAAACAACTCAACTGGCTACAACTCCCCCATCTCCTGTAGTATACACAATTAACAATGGCCCACAAACTCCACTCAAATTCTGAAAAAGTACCATCCTTACAAACCCTTCTTCAACCCTATAGTGCCAATAGAATACTACTCTCCTCCAACAAGCAACAAATAAAAACCTACTTATCCAAAAACCAAGCAGGGGATTCTCTATTTGCTAACTACATAGGTAAAATCTGGAATGAACTGCCAGTCAACATTACCTCCATAACATCCCTACCTCTATTCAAAACTAACATAAACACCTCCTTACCAAATAATTCTGCCCATGTTCCACCATCACGTGGCAGAAAACATCTCACTCTCAACTGTCTCCTTTACAAATCTTCCTGACTAATGAAACTCTCAGAAACTATAACTTCATAACTAAGCCAACATTCTAATAACCTACTTTACTCACCATTGCCTAAATCCTGCTAATACACACTTTGAGGCTACATATACTGCTACCTCTTCACTCTCTTACCATCTATATCTTCTCATTCCTTCATAGAATGGCTCTAGTGTACTATTAGATTATGTATCACTTGTAAAAATAAGGCACTGTATCTCGATGTATTATACTCTGGTGTGATCTCATCCTTTACTGATCTAAATAACTCACAGTTAAGTTATGCAATGCATGTACTGCCAATTGTACTTTGATATGTCTTGCCTATATATTCAGATGTTATTCATGTATGTATGTATATGCACTAACTGGAGCTTTTCTCCCTGGGCCTCTGCTGAAAAAGGACATGTGTCCAGCCGAAGTTTCCCGGAAACAAATGTAAAATAAAATAACAAAATAAATAAAATAGTGTGCAAATTTAAAAATAAGCAATGCTAAGCATTGCACATCTCTGCTTACTAGGTGTAAGCAATGCATAGCCCAGCTGAATCAATTTGCCCATTGGTATATCCCTTTAAGCAATGTCATCCTTAGGTAAGCAGGTTTTGCCCATAGCTTAGCATTTTCAAAACCATCCAATCACTGCAAAGTGGAGGAAATCGGCCCTATTTAAACCCCACAGGTGGGAATACATCTCATAACTGGTTGAAGCTTCTTCCTGCAGCACTATGGCCGGTGCTGGAGAAGGATCATGCTTCTGAGCGTAGCACTGGGGCATCCAGGAGTCCAAAGTCATGACAGAACTCCTTGTAAAAGACCATGAAGAGAGACTGCTCCAGGCCCAGTACCAGGGTTCCCAATATAAAGCGGAAGCCTGGGACCATCTCACCCATGACCTCATCAGTGCCACTGGCATCCCTTGAGCTGGTGAGCAGGTCAGGCATCACTATGCTGACCTGAAATGAAGGAAGAGGGAGCTCTTGGATCAGTGGATCCAAAAAGCTAGGCAGACAGGTGATGTCCCAGCCGTGTGTATGTATCATTCTACTACTGTTTAATAATTGCCAGCTCATATATATTATGGAGAGTTATGGCTAAATATTCCTCTTATGTCTTTGACAGCGGTAGCAGAGTGGGCTGTGAATCAGGAAGCCCATGCCTGTAGGCTGCATAGGCTGCATTGTGAGGCAGGTTAGTAATAATCTTGCATGTTATGTCATAAGAAATAAATCTAAAAGTAGTAGAAAGTTAATTGCCAGTATAAAATCTGTGTTGTGTATGGCATGTACTGAATAAACCAGACAGTATGGCAGAAAGAGTCCCATATATGTTGTATGTAAATAAAAGGGTAACAGTCTGGCAATAAAGGTCTGTTTACTCTGGTATCATATAGTAATGTAGTGTTGATTTCTCTTAATAGTACTGTTGCATTAAGCACTATTACCCACACTGTGCTACATAAATAAAATGTGTAGGAATGTCTGTATACGACTGTTCTAATCACAAGGTCATATTGTGCAATTGAGAGAGACGTAGACAGAAAACAGTGAAAACGTAGACAACATAATCCAAATAGCACACTCAACTGAGATGTAAACTGTTGTATTTTAGCACACACAGCTATGGTTCGAATCCTGGGAGTGGTAGTAAGCTGTATGCAGAATCATACCCCTCAACTGTACAGATATTCTCAGAAAGTTCAGATAATTGGCTTAATTTTCCTGCCTGTCCCCCTGTCCCCCTGGCAAATCAGTGGGATGATCCAGAAGTTTAGGCAGCAAATAATGACATAGAACTGATTGTCAGACATCATAACTGTCAGAAATATATCTATAAGAACAAGCCTGTCACTCTAGCAACTGACCAAAATGTTATCAGAGTAATATGAAAAGTATGTCCCATCTCCACCCTCCATGTTGTGAAGCTATGACCAAAGTGTGTGCAGTAACAGAGTGAGATGTATGTGCATAATAATAACTTGGAATTTGGTAATATGTGTGGCAACATTCAGGTAGTGTTAACAAACATTCACTCTACAGGTCTGTCAGATACAAAAACTGTGCCTAGAAATAAAAGATTGAAATCCTGGACTGGTACTGTTTAGTCTGGCATTGTATGGCAGTGTTAGTGTTGCAGTTTCTCTGAATAAGGTA
>NC_056734.1:117431519-117436559 GCF_019279795.1 Protopterus annectens
TGGAGATGGGTGCTACCCACATAATGGCAGAGAAGCATGCAGGTAAGGCCACAGGGCACATCAATAGACCACTGTTGCATATCCATCCGCATCTGTAGAGTTAGATCATGCATATGTGAGATGAAATATATATAGTCTGTTGCTGCATTGTAGAAATAAACAGATGTGCATAATCTTTTGTATTGTGGGTTTGTACTGTTGATGTACTGTAATGCTGCACCCACCCTGTACCAATGCCACAGGTGTGGCTACTGACATCACATCTCTCACACAATTATGTAGGTCCCTCTGGTATACCTCCGGGGCATCAGCCTGTAGCTGGTGAGTATGGGGTTTGTTCAGGTTTGCCAATACACCGGTCATGTTATGGCCATGGTATATTCCATGCACACATTTAACACACCTACCCATAATGCATGCTGTACATGTTCACGTATTGTTGCTGTTAACTGCACTGCATCACAGTGGTCACCATGATGTTGTATCTGAAGAGTATGTAAGACTCTTGCAATATAACTAACATCCTGTCATTGCAAGATGTGTGCACAGAGATGAACATAATGGTGGGACAAATGGCCTACAGTGGGGACATGTCTGAAACATCACCCTTATAAAGTGCTACAGCAGTGTATATACCACTATTACAATGGCAACTGTTACAGATCTACACTACGGCATATCACAATACTGCATTCCACAACCCTTACAACCTGAAATGCGGTCCTAACATGAGCAATGAATGTGAAAAAACAGCAAATATGGGGAATACATACCTTCACAAACACTGGAAGCATATGTGTGCATACACTCCAGATAACATATTGTGGAAGCAGCTTTTGAGGTACTGACAGCATGCATTCTTCATGAGTATGGACCTTCCAGCAAGTACAGGTCATCAATGTCACACCAATAAATGGTCTGCTGTCCAAGATGTTCGGCCATCAAATGTGCCCACTTACCTGCAACAGAGGCAGCTGTGGCTTGCACACATCTTACAAGCCATGGAATGGATCCCATACCCAACAGGTAGCACCTAGGAGTTGGACATGTAGCCATACCTCACCATTGCATAAAGCATGGTAAACAGTGCAGACAGTCATGTATGTGGTGAGGATGTATGGGACAGGATTAATGTAGTAAATAAACAGATGGCCGTCCAAGACAGATGATGACACATGTTGCAAACTGGTCATGCAGGCTGCCTAGTAACATGCCACAACACTGAGGGAGTGGCAGGGATGTCTAGCAAGTATTGGCTGTGCAGTACCCGTGTCAGCAATTGCCTGGACTCTGCATAAGTGTGGTCCATGGGTTAGGGTAATCAGATGGGACAGTTGTACGACAGGAAACGTCAGCCAGACCTCTCTACAGGTAGCGCATGCATAACAGCAAAGGTCCCCAAAAGGGATATGTTGCAATGTGTACTGGTGTACCAAGACCACGTTGGAAACCTACAGACAGTATCAATTCAGATACATGTGGCCCACCACCCCCATCTGTACCTTGTCGATACCAGTGTACACCTGTATTGATATTTGCCTTACAGACACAAGGTGCAGGGTTTGATTCACCGATGGATTAATTGGCTAGGCTTAAAACGGCCTACAAGGGGAGTTAGCCTAAGGGGTTGGGAGGGTGGCCTAATGGTTAAGGTGTTTGCCTTACAAACACAAGGTGCAGGGTTTGAGTCTCACAAGGGATAATAATTGGCTAGGCTTAAAATGGCTCGCAAGTGCAGTTAGCTTAGTACTAACATATGAACCTATGAACCTATGTTTGCCATTCATTATCAGGGACTAGGCTAGCATACATGGTGTTCAGTGTTTGGGGCACTGCAAAATGACACATGTGTAGGCCATAGATGTCAAGCATCTGCAAAAAGGCTGAGGGTGGGGAGGGGGTTTCAACATGAAACACAACAGTACACTGAAGCAGAGATCCAAAGGAATCTATGAATGGCTGTATCTGCACACAGTCAAGGTCAAGAAATGTGGAAGACATAACCCTGACTCCATAGCAAAGGTGATGGCACTGTGTGACCTCCAAGGGATGTGCACATGAGTTGATCTTGCAATCATACAGAGTTGGGGGACATCTGTAGGGCAGACTGACCAAATACTAGCAAATGCAGATGGCCAATGCTAATATACCCCTGCCCGGAAAAGTGACTGCTGTAGTACACATAACAGTAGGTGCAACAAATCATCATGATAAAGGTGTGCACACATATGCACCCACAAATTGTATGCATCTCAATCAGCATCTGCACAACTAACACATTTGTTTGACACTGCATTTGATTGTACAGGTCTTATGTCACATATCAGGTTCATGTAATGTTAACATATGCAGTAATGTGGCCCCATGGCATATCAAGGAAGAGGACACCATATCAATAAAGGTGTGTATACTCCCCATAGCCATGGTAACGTTTGAAGGTTGTCAGTGTATTTGTATTTTATTGGCCATACATGCACCGCTGATGATGAGATCTGTAAATCAGACATCAGGCATTCACAAATTACATCTGTCCACATATCATCCCAGGTATGTGTCAGAAAAACACATAGGGGCTGTGAGCAGCAGAGCAAACATAACTGACACACATATACACATTCAGCAATGGTGTGTACACCTGTGAGGCATGGTGCACAGTACATGCCAGGGTGACAAACAGGTGCACAGCAATACTGTGTACATGGGTGCAGTGTGTTCCAGGGGAAGGGGCATCACCTACTAACACAGCCCATGCATCACAGTGATGTATAATGTTGCTAGCAGGGATTGACTATAACTGGACTGCATCCTGTTGAGTGCCATATGTCATGCATGTTGACAGATGGGGAATGAGAGGTCTGTGTGTAATATCTTTGTGCATCATCACCTGTAAGTGTGTGTGTGTGTGTGTGTGTGTGGAGGGGGGGTTAATTTGTCTGTAAGTGCTATCTGGTGGAGTGGAGGGGGTTGATGTATGTAGAATGCGTGTGTGTATGTGTGTGTGTCCATATATGCACATGTGTGAGTGTGGGGTTGTTCATACCTCTCAACTTCCCTTTGAAACTGTGCAGTACATGGACATGGACATGGACAGACACATGAGATGCCAGGAATACTTTTGTGACATGTAATCTCAGGACAGCTGATAGTATAACAATGTTTGTAGCTTGAAACATGCATTGGGAGGGGAAAACTAGACACCAGGGATACTGTTTTAATTGCAATCAGCAGAAAGGTGAAAGAATACCCATGTATTCAGCACTACAGATGCATTGGGGAATTACTAGACAACACCAGAGTGTTTCCAAATATTACTGTAGTCCATATAAAAAGTTAATAGAGCAACAGATCTTGCATCTACTGAACAATAGTTATGTATGACACTCCATCTTGTGACATTATTGAGTGACTGTAGTAGCCCAAAACATATGGGGGCCATGCTCAAGATGTCTGGAAAAAAACAGGGTGAACACTGGATGACATCAGGGAGTCTTTGAAAAAACGACTCCAATCAAGTCAAAGAGGTAATGGAGTAACAGGTCATGTTTTATGATCACGTTTCTAGGCAATTAGAAGAATGATACATTAATGATTGGTATTATTAACTGTAATTATTCAAGACTGATGCAGGATGGGGAACTTAAGAGAAAAAAATAGGGGCAGTCTGTAAACTAAGGGACAGGTAAATAGTATGGTGGAATGTCAGTGTGTTTTTGTGTGTGTGTGAGTTTGTGTGTATGTGTGTACTGTTAAGCAATGACGTACAGGTCTTAAAGTGCATTTCTTGTTTTCCCCCTCACAGGTGGCAAGGTGGGTCAGGGTCCCTCCTGCAGGCAATCTGATTTTGGTGTCCATACAGACACTGACAATGATGATAGGTGTGCTGAGGCACAGGCGGGGTTGTCAGGGGCTGAAGCTGCACCATCTTTTGACATCCTGCTGTTATCCACCCCATCCCCACACACAGTCACAATGCCTATACATACTCCATCACCATTGGCAATAGCAGAGGAACAGTTGCCGGTTGGTGGCATGGGAGAGAAAAGTGTGGTATCTTTGGCATGTGTGTCTGGACACAGCAGCCATAGCTAGATGTCCAGTGGGGTACCACATAGGCAGATGTACAGGGGTGCTCATTGGAGGGCTGCTGGTCATCGTGCCCCTGGCAGAAGTGCCACATCTGGTACCACCAGACGCATGTTTCAGGTTGTCATGGAGGTGCAGGCATGTGACAGCAGGTTACTGACAACATCTGTAATCTTGCAGGTGCCCTCCATTATTTTTCAGAGGTCATGGATAGACGGTTGGGTGAGATGATGGGAATCCTTGACTGGGGAATGTCTGTGCTTGAGCATATGGTGGGAATAGTGTGATGGCCATGTGAACATAGGCCAGCAACACCAACAGCTGGAGGTTGACATGGATGTGCAAGAACACCAAGCTGCTCCCGTAGTGGCAGTACTAGCCCCAGCTCTGCAGGGGGGAGCTGGCCACACCACACCACAGCAGGCCACATGCACATGGCCCTGGCCAGTCAAAGGAGGGACCTGGATCCAGCAGACATATGTCATCATAAGGGGAGAATACCATATCATGGTTTGTACCTGGTGGTGCCCATGGAACCCCTGGCAGGCACAGTTCTCGTGTCCATGGCCAGAGATGGTGACCTGCACACCCTGCCAGGTATGGTCTGCAGCTGTCCAACAAACACCTGTATAGGGCAGCCACATGGCAGAACTGTGTGCATGCATACTCACACACAATACAAACACAGCTAGAGCAATCCCATAGCTACACACACCACATCACCATGGCCATATCAATAATTAAACCCACTCACTCACACACATGCTGTCAAACATATGGCTCAGCATAGGTCTCTGGCAAACCAACAACACACCCTGTGCATATGATGATACCTGTGCCACATCTCTGTCATCCAAAACATTGATGCAGGGACAGGCTAATATGGTTCTGATGCACACAGTGACTGCACTATGGTGTACCAATATAATGCTGTGTAACATGTTGTCAGCAGTAAAG
>NC_056734.1:117437059-117498715 GCF_019279795.1 Protopterus annectens
ATCTTCTTGGAGTGTGGTGGCCCCCACTCACCAGACTTAAGAGCAGCCTTAGGTCAACTGATGCCCTAGGCAAATGGGCTCCACGGTGCCCCACATCACCTGGTGCCCCCATCCTGGTCTACCTATACCAAATAAATACTGGAAAAGTGCCCCTGCAAGAGCAGCACCCTAGGTGGCTGCCTAGTTGGCCTATGCCTAAGGTCGGCTATATGAATGGACACTGGGGGCTACCTTAATCATCCTTAACTCTGTGGGGACCCCCACAAAAGCTATGGCTAGTCGAAGAAAAATGAGGGAAAAAATGTATCTATTTTCTGATTGAGCTGTTTAACTTGAACAATGCTGAGATATGACCCTTTTAGGATAAAGCTGAAAATAACCTCTGGTTTCAACCACACCCATTCTAAAACCAGCCCTCCTCAAATATATGTGTACAGAAAGCTGCTGTAGGTTATGGGGGTCAAGCTTGCGTGGTTATCACAACTTTAATTTTCATCACAATCAAACCTTAGAGGTTTGCACATGAAGTTATTATAACTTATGTTTGAGCTGAGGACAGTGTGGTCATTGTTTACTTACTTTTTCACAGACCTCAGAGGTGTAAAAAGAAGGTTACTATAGCTTCTGCACTATAGGGATGGTGTACTGTCTAGGAACAACAAATTAGAATATATTACTGAAATCATTCTAACAATCACACATCAGGCACATATACATGGGGCTGACTTTGAGGGTTAGGGGTGAGGAAGCATGCAATGGATATGTATATCAGCAATCACTTTAAAAATATGGCTAAGACAATTTAAACTTCTGCTTTCATCCTAGTCTAACACCAGAGGGATGTATAGGCAGTGACTGTCTTTTGTGGGAGGTTAGGGAAGGAGGCAGTATTCCCAGATAAGACCTATGTATTCCCACAACTGGCTTGTTAGTTTATTGTGAGCTACTATTTTGTCAGCTTTGAACATTAAGCCTTGGGCACAACTTATGTCTTCCTTGAAAGAAAAAAATAAGACTGAAATTCTATTCTTTTTCATAATTTTTGATTAGGCCACCATTGGGGTATATTGCTGAGAAAATGCTCTAAATGCATCCCAGGGGCACATATATAACCCATATGGCTTTGGGGGTACCAGCTTAATTGAGTTATTTCATAAATGGTTATTACTGTGCTGTCTTTGTCAGGAAAGGTGTGCTGAAAGGATGCAAGGAAAACTAAAGCTGAACAGCAACAGTGAATTTCTTTCCTTAATAATAATTTCTGTTCAAGTCATTAGTCGATGAAAAGGTTGTATAAAAGAAAATAAAACTTTAAAATGCACTTCAGAGAATATAGAAAGTTATGGCTTCTTGAAAAAGCTGAGAGTAATGCAAAATGTGAGAAAGGAAGAAAAAGGTAATGTGTATGGTATGGGGAGACCAAAAGAGGGAGGGGGATCAGAGGAGAGCACTGGAGGGTGTGCAGGGGGTGTTGAAACAGTATGCCTAGACATCACTTCATTTAAGTCCAGACCTGTTCATAGAGTTGTTGTAATGTATCATTGTTGCATCTAAATGCCAGTAACTGTAAGTGTCCCTTTCTTAGGCAGGTCAACAAAGTGTGGTATATAGGCCTGTTGTAATGTAACAGGTCTATCTGTATGTACTACTCCTAAAAGTTTGCAGCACAAACTAAAGGTTTCTTAGGAGGTGTGGCATTGACAGGATGATACTTATACTGGAAGTTCCAACGGGGGCCCCAAATTGACATTTGCTGGGGGCCCCCAAAATGCTAACAACAGCCTTGAGCACTACAAATTCACCCCTACACCACCACTAGAGCTTAAGATTTAGTAACAAAAACTTCATCAATGTCATCAAACATAATAACGATGTTGGTAAATCTCTCTATGCCTGTACTACTGCCAAAATCTGGAATTCAGTCCCCAGTCACTTAACCTCTACCACCTCTACTTTCCAATTTAAAAAACTCCTCAGAACCCACTATTTAAATAACTGGCTCTGTTCTTGCTACTCCCCAGGTTGATCTAGACCACTGCACTGCCACAAGGAGACCTGTTGCATATCTGTGCATGCAATGATAACTCCTTCACAGCACTGGTCAACTTGTTCTATCACTGTTTTGTTCTAAACAGATTGAATAACCATCTTAAAAAAAAATTCTCATATTTGTATCACCTACTATAATAAGGACTTAGAATAAATAACTGATACTCTATGCTTATGTAGCCTTGTTTGTACTCTTATCATGTATGCTCACATGTCTTCTGATATGTTACCCATATGCTTGTGTGCATTCTTAATATCTATGCTCATGTGTTCACTTATATGATGCCCATATTTCTCTCTTTTGTACTGTATTGTTATTATTTGGAGCTTTTCTCCCCAGGCCTCCGCTGAAAATGGACCTGTGTCCAGTCGGACTTTCCCGGTAAACAAATGTAAAATAAGAATAAAAATAAAAATAAATAAAAATAAAATCAGTAAATAACTTCTACCCCCCCCCCCCCCCAGACAGCCTTATTTGAACCTTCAAGCTTATTGTAATAGCTCCCTTTAGCAGCACAGTACTACAATGTCTTATAGTTATTTTGAGCCTAATGTCTAACAGTTAATTTTAGCCAGCAGGCATATAATGTATAAATGTAGATGCAGGTATTGTCTTTTCTACTAGTCATTGTTTCTAAAATAGATTATGTATAGTTGTATATCTTCTAAATTGTATTTCTTGCAGGCAGAATTATCAACAAAACCGTATCTTGTATTTATTTGTCTATTTGTTTGTTTATTTATTTGGTAATTCATGAGGTATATTTACTGCTTGTTAAAATATCCATCCATCAATTCAATTTTCTAAAAACCCTCTTTATCCTGAAGGGGGTCATTGGAACACTAGAGCCTATCCAACCATCACACAATGCATGCACACCTAAGGGCAATTTGGAAGAACATAAATCAACCTATTTCATGTCTTCTGGAGTTGAAAGGAAACTGAAGCACCCCAAGAAACTCTCACACACATATGAAGAATATGTAAACAACATGCAGAAGGTACCTCAGTGGAGAATTGAACCTTTTATTGTCAGGCACTAGCACTACTAGCTGCTCTACTATGCCACACTGTTGTAAATCTATTTGTTAGACATGTGACTACTGATATAATTTGTAACACTTTATAGTATGTATATTGTGAATGGCTTTTGCTATATATGATCATAAGTTCATATGTACTTACTAGGCTATTGATCTGTGAAGATCATAGGAAGCTCAGCCTTATATTCCCATGGTACTTTCTAGTCCTTATATTTTATGTTCAAATAACCCAGAAGTGGGCAAAACAAAAATGTTTCAGGACATTTACATGTTGCCCCTATCCATAAAGGACAAGAGTGCTAAATCATAATACTACTGAGATGGATGCACTTAGAATGCCACTCACATATGCTAGTAATATTAATATAGTGTGCAATATTATTAAGAATAACTGGGACATTCTTTCTAATGTTAAAGAGTTAAATGGAGTTATAGGACATGAACCTAGATTCACCCTTAGGAACAACAGGTCCTTGAAAAAACAGTTTTGCTACAAGATTGACAATGTACAACAGTATAATCAATCTGACAGGTTAGGTACATACTGTTGTAGGAGGTGTACAGCCTGTCAATATATACATGTGGGAGGCCGCTTTTTACATCCACACAAGGGGTTCACCTTTGAGTCTAATTTCTATGCTGAACGTGGTTTACTTTAGTTATTGCACAATCTGCTATGCTTTTTACATAGGAAAGACCAATCGCCCTTTGAAAGACAGAATACTGGAGCATATAAGGGATGTTAGGAATGCTAAGGAAAGCAGTGCACTTGCAATGCACGTCAAAGAAGAAGGTCACACACTTGGTTTTAAGTTTTTTGTACTTAAAATAGTCCCTGTCAATAAAAGAGGAGGTCATTTGAATAGTCAAACAGAAGGTGTTGAGCTGCAATGGATACTCAAATTCCAGGCGGATGTACCACCTGGACTTAATAATAAAGTACCCTTAAAACCTTTTTTAAGAGCAAGATCACTGAAACAATATTTGTATGTAATTTGTACATATAGTACATACTTTTAGTAATGTCTACTGTGCTTAGCCTCTCTATATATATTTTTATACTTTTTATATGTACTGTATTTTTTAAACGCAGATTACATACTTACGTATTTTATGAACATATTTGTGTGTATATATACAATTTTAATACATGGCTTTATGAAGGTATTATTAAAGTTTTAAATAGTTATGATATTCGTATAGTTGTTGACCATTTCATTTTATAACATTAGCATCTTAGTGTGCTAGCACTTTAATTTGCACTCCACATGCTTTTATGTCTTATTTTTATTGGTTGCTATGTGACTTATGAGTCTATTTAAAATGTTTTGTTAAACCTGTTTAATGTTAGTCTGATGAAGCGGGAGTTGTCCGCGAAAGCGCTCACTTTTTCTGTGTTCTATTATATTAAACGGACTTTTGTTAACGTACCTGCTGTGTGCTACCAATGCTTTTTTCTTTGGATATTTACAAATTTTAAGAATCTTGATCTGGAGTTAAGGGTGTCAACAAAACTTTGCACTTTTTGTACATCCCCAACCATGACATAAACAAGTCATCAATAAATCTCTTAAAAAATGTAATCTGGTATTCCATGACTAGTGGTTCCAGCACAGTACACTCCCAGTGACCCATCACATTCATATTAATGATGGCGTGTTGCTGAGGGAGAGCCATGGAGCACAGTTATTGAATCAGCATAGGGAGCATATGACAGTATCCACAGATGAGTAACACACCCCCTGCACTGTCCAAGTGCATTATATCAATGTATTTAATTTTGCTGCAATTTTTTTTTTAAGTTTGTGTGGCACGCCGCAGAGTGCAGCAAATGACACATGCCAGACATCTAAAAATAAAAACCAGATGCATTTAATTTGTGATGCAAAGGTCAAGTTGAAGCATAGCTTAGCAGGTTTGCATGGCACAGTGTGGTGCTTAGCAATGTTTAAAGATAGCTCATAGGTATATGTAAAAGTATAGGAGCATTCCCCATATCCACTTAGCCAAGTTGTTAGAGTTACAGCTATAGGTGCAGTGTTTGAATACATGGAAGGGAAATTAAGCATTTATTTTCCAAAGACAAATTATTATGATTATTTTTCAATCCTGAGCTGCTGCGCTCAGCTAAGCACTGCTAAGACCTGCTCAGACCTGCTAAGCATTGCTTAAACAATCTCTGTTTATGCAGTGCTTGGCAGTGCTTACCATTGCTTGGCTTTACTTAGCTGGTTAGTGCACTGCTAAGCACTGCTAAGCATTCCAAATTTAAGCACTGCTTAGCTCAGCTCCACTGGTTTTCACAGTGCCAAGCGATGAGCCCCATTTTTAAAAATTGCCCAATGGCATGTAAGGGCAAGAAAACAGGCTATATTAAGTGCAACAGGTGGGAATACAGCATAACCAGTTGGTGTTTGAACTTTGCAGGAACTATGGCAGGCTTTGGAGGGGGTGCACGCTTCCAGATGCAGTGGTGAAGCATTCTGGAGTCCAGGGTCATGGTTGGACTCCTGGTGAAAGACCATGAAGACTATCTGCTGCAGGGACAGTTCCAGGCCTCAGAGTGCAAGGCAGAGGCCTGGGACTGGCTGGTACACAATCTCACCAGTGCTACAGTTATCCGCTGCACAGGTGAGCAGGTCTGGCACCACTATAATGACCTGAAGCGTCGGAAGGGGGAATCATCTGGACACCTGGGTCTGAGAAGCTCAGGCTGGGAATGCCCCACAAGTTTGTAAGCGCTGTTAGCATTGTTTTACCAATACCTAATCTGAATGTTTGATAAACAGGTATACATAATGGTGTGCTTCTCTCTCTACAGCTGCAGAGGAGAGATCTCACAACCTAGAGGTGCATGCTGGGTGCTTGGCCAGCTTGCACCATGAGTGTGGTGAGTACAGATTAATTTGCAATCAAAAGTCAAATAAGCAATAAAGAGTAAAGCATTAACTACTAACATGTGCATACAGTAAAGATTTGTGTAGTGCAATGAATGTGGATGTAGGCCTGTACTGCAATAATTGACTACTGCCAACTATCGTGCAATAAACAGGGAAGACTAAAGCATTAACCCTGATAATGTAAATTAAATAAAGTTCCTACTGCAATAATTGTGGAATTACGGCTGTATTGCAACACCTGCATTATATCAATTGTTGTACAATAAAGACTCAAAACTATACCAGTAACTGCATGAAGGTACCCCTAATAAATCTGTGTTGTGCAATATGTGTGTAATTAGGACTGTTCTGCATGAAATTGATTATGACAACTGCTCTGAAATAAAAACACAAAAGAATACCACTACCTGCCTCAAGGTATAACTAAAAAAGAGTGTTATGCAATAAGTGTAGATTCAGAGTTGTATTACAAGAAATGCATTATGACACCTGTTCTGCAATAACATCTGAAGCAATAGCATTAACATCCAAGCGATATTCTGTACATCAGTATTGTCTTGTGTTAACCATTGCATTTCAGCTATATGCATTCATGCTCTGAGGTGCGGTGCTGCAGGCAAGTATGACAATGTAATAGCTGTAGACTGCAAATATACTATCTGCAACTGCATATGGGTGAGGTAGCCAACCCAATAATCTGATATGGTTTGTAGACTTCACAGATATTTCCACCCACTAACAGTATATTGTGTACACATGCATTCTATGTAGTAATGTATAGTTTATCTAGTATCTCTGTCATGCATGAATCTCATGCATGTGTGTTCAACTGTCATTGAAGTCTAGTATAAAACTGTAGTACTAATACCAGGTCATATTTTGTTTCCAGGTGCAAATATCAGTTAGTCAGTAGTCAGAAGTGGTTCAGTAGCTCAGCTTGTTAAATGCTCTGTCTGAAGTACATTTTGCCACACACAGACCAGCGTTCGAATCCAGTGCCATGTAGTAATAAATATTATTGAATCAGTTATGTATTGATGACAGATGTTCTCTCCACAGGAAATACAGGTAAATGGGTGAAGTAGCCCTTATTATGAGTAAATAATTTGTGTGTTCAGATGTAACACACTGTTAACAGCATTGACCAGGAATGTGATAAGACTTCATAAAATAAAAGCAAAAAGTACAATAGTAATAAAATAAAATAAAATGTGTAATTTTGGTATGGCTGTATGCCTGGAGTGCCTGTGAAAGTTTGCTGAAGTTCTTTCCTCATGCCTGCCAAGGAAGGTATGATGGTTGTTAACTCTCTGTACTGTACACATACAAGTGCCACACTGTCACAGACTGCAATTACTATTGTGTAATTCCTCTGTCACAGATGTATCATCAACATGATTATGACAATAGCACAGTCACACTACATCAGTCCATAGTACACCTTGGTAGTTATATAGGTCCACCTGATGTGTAAGTGTTCTCTGTAGCTGTGTACTTGCAGGTGTTACTACTTGGCCCATACTGTACCATGCAGATAGCTTGAGAGGTATGTAAGTGCTACAGCAGCTATAGGGCACTATTATACATAAAGGAAGGACAGACTTGTAGAGTGTATAACAGCACTGTTGTAAACTATATAGCCTGTACCAGCATTAATGGACTGTATTTCTCTGTCTTCCTGCCCTTTATCTTCAGTTAAATTTATTATTGTTATTCATTGGTTATGGTTTACTATTAACATATGTTGTTCTCTAAACTTTATTTTGGGGCATGTGTTTTATCATTGTTATGTATTACAATGGTTGCATGTTAACATATCTTGTTGAATTACCTATGTTGTTGTCCTTATGCCATAACTGTTACTGGCATGCTGCTAATATATTGACTGTTTTGTTACTTATTATTGTGTTCCATATAATATGCATTGATATGTTAATAGGTTATTTCCAATGTTCTGACATGCTGTTATAACTAACACAATGTTTTGTTCTTAACTAACCTTTACACATTGCTATACTTCTATCACCACAGCATGACAGGGTAGGTCGGTTCCTGCTGATCTGCCTACCCTACCAAAGCTGGCTGTGGCACCAGGTACCAGCACATCTGGGACCCAGGCCAGTGGTGCACCCTCTGCTGGCCCTGCACCATCCTTGGGTGTAAATGCTTCATGGGACAGGGCCTGTCCCCCCGGGAGTGGTGGTGGAGTGGCAGTACTGACCTGAGATCAACTACCAGCCATGGTGTACAGGATTGTGCAGAAGAGCTATGAACAATGCCTGCACTGGATTGAGGGCAGACTCAACAACTTGGTGGGACCTGGCTCCCAGCCTCCAGCACAGCCACCTTCAGGGCAGTGAAGGAGCAGTGTTGACTGTCCATGGGTGGGGAGCTCAGTCACACTGCTGCTGTCTGGGGACACATGCATCCCTGATTCCACAAAACCCTCCCTGTCCAAGGTGTTTACCCCCTCATGTGTCACACACCACCCCTGTGTGCTGTCTTGTCTGTCTGCAAATGCAACCTCTCCTACCCAACTTGCCTCCTCAAGTGTACCTACATTTCTTCACCAGCATTCCACTCTCTCCTTAAAAAAATGGACACCTGTCCCACAAAAAAAATACCACCCCATACATAGCTCTCCATTCCACACGTGTCCACTGGACACAACTAATTACATCTAATTGGCTTGACAACACATTTATGTTGTTCTCACCCTTCCCTCCAGGGTTTGAGGGTCCAATTTCATGTACAAAATCTGTACAAATACACAGCTGTTGCTGTACAAGAAATGGAAAGCTAAGGTCCTTTCCTACACCCGTCCACACATCCCTACCTGCCTTTCAGTATGTTTTCCCCCTGCTTGCCCCCATTTCACCACGGTACTATCACCCCCTTTTCTTTTTAAATTTTCAGTGTGGGTCTGCGCAGAGCTAAGTGCTGCGCTGCAATGCAGTACACCTCACAAACCAGTGCAAACCCACTTAAATGTGCTTTAATGTGCCTTGATCATATGTGTTTCTCACAGTGTTAGGCACATCTGCAAAATAATCACCCCTACCAAGTCTCGAACCTGAGTGCCTGTCAACTACAGCATAGTGTATTATGCCCACTAGGCCACTCAGCTCTTAATTAAAACAGGTGTTTCCAGCAAAATATACTGATTACAACTGACAGACTACAAGTACATCTACTAAAAAAATGGGAGTGTCCCTGGGACTCTGATGCAAAAAGTACACCAGTACATAGCCAAATAAATAATAATGGATGTATGTGAGGCCTGAGATAGCAGGTAAATGCACCCTTTTATCAGCAACATATTTAAACACACCTGCTAAGCAGCAATGGGAAAGTATATGTGTACAACTAGGACTCTGCTGCAGAACATCTGCCTTTGGCAGCCATGCACAAAATGATGGCTGCAGACACATGCAACAGACTGTATGTATGCACATATATATTGCAAAGGCACTTGCTCCAGCAGTGACTCAGTAGCTCAGTCTGTCAAATGCCTTGCATACAGTACATTTGCCACCCAGAGTCCTGGGTCCGAATCCAGTGTGTTACATTTCAATTACATTGTTGTGAACACAGTAAGTAATGACTGAGTCATGCAATTTTAACCCACACAGGTTGCTGCTACTGAACTAGCTACTACCCATGTTTGCAAGTTAAAGGCCTGTAGGTAGGGACACACTGCACAGATTCATATAGCCTAACTATAATGTCGTCTACTACTGTGTGATTGGCACTGTTACATAACAGATGTACCCTAAGCACATGCCTTGACTAGACTGTAAAGGGTATCCATACTCTGGCTCTGCTGTAATGACAGAGCTAACACTGCTGCCTCAGTTACATGTACAGCTTGCTGGCCTCCAAAGTGTTCACACTCCCCCCATGTGTTCTAGGCTGCATCAACAGCTGCAGCCTGGAACTTAAGCAGCTGTATGATAAGCTAGCTGCTACAGACCTACCATATCTCATAACCCCATAGAACAAGGAATCCAGACAAACCATACATAAAGGGTGGGGGAAGGTCCAGTGATAGGGACATGTTTCACAGTTTGACCTTACAAAGATAATGAGCTGATAGAATAACAGCTACTGCAGCAGCATGCATATTCTGATGGGTATGATGTCTGACATTCACATTTCTCTCTCTCCTTACTGACCACAACCCACAATGTTTACCACTGAACTGCCAGAAAATCACAATGTCATGGGACAATGGCCAAACACATCATGTCAAAGTGTGGACATACCTCATAAATATCAACAGTGGACAGGTTATGTATACCTACCCTCTGTGATGCTGTAGTCTCCACACCTCACTAATGTCCATCTCAAAGACTAAGAAAGGGACAAAGGCCAATATAAAGCCCTTAAGTATTGCATTGCGATGCCTTGTCATTGGCTAATGAAAGTGCAATCCAGCTGTTTTGGATGCAATTAGCAAGCCTGAACCACAGATTGGTGCACAGCCAATCACTCATTAATGATCATTACCTACAAAAGGCAATAAACTGCTTATGGGGAACAGGTCTGTATGTTGCTTTACTCAGGCAAACAATGGGTTTGCAAGCTGTTTGCAGAGGTTCTGATCAAAATAGCATTACTTCACTCTACCAGGTATGTACTAAATGCCCCCATATAATGGGATGCAGATGGGAAGATGGGAGTATGGGTAATAGGTATTATAACAGTAGGCCTGTAGTACATCTATGGTATTGACATGTTGGTGATACTCTGGTGTCCAACAGCTACAAGCAGGCCTCTCAACTGTCCCTGCTTTTAATCAAATCACAGGTCTGCCTTTGTTACTCCCTCCTACAACAGTCAGCTGTTGTAGGAAAGCTAGTGGATTATGAGTTAGACATATTGACAATAATTAAAGGTGTACACAGCTATAATATCAAACAATGTACTGTAATTCACCTCCTCTCAGTCTGTCAAAATCACACAGAAATAGTTTTGACATTGTAAAGGTATCCCTGACTGTCCCTGATGTACTCTGGCTATGTCAGTGTTTTGTTGACATTTGTACATCATTGCATGAGAGCTAGGGCTGACATACCTGTCAGCCACTTACAGCAGCAATTCAGGTCATAGCCATAATTAGTGGGGGGTGGGGGTATACATACTGGTCATACAAAGTAAGAGTATGAATAGACTAACAGATATTACTGTAATATAAGTGTTTTCTGAGGGGTCTGATGTGTGACAGCCATATTCTCTATAGTCTGACAGCAACCATCAATGATTGGCCAACCATTTATCAGACATCCACATGTGTGTGTCAAAAGGGCCATATTTATGAGGCACACGTTCACATTCTGGAAACATCTGTGTAGTGGAGAGATATGATGCCTACAGGGAAGATTTACTGCAACAGACTTTTCATTGCTGACTGTAATTGTTGCACACTGGTGTTGCTAGATTGTCCCCATAGAGTTATTGTAATATTAAACAGCTATTTGCCTGACAGTGGCTGTATGACATAGTAGTAGGGACACACCACAGTAGACTGCAGTAATGAGTTTAGAGACATACAGCAGACTCTGTCATGGCACACAGGGACATAACCAGTATTGCTACTATCTTAGTGATAGCCACACATGTAGTGTGTTAATAGACTGCAGGATATGACGAGTGAAGGAGCAGTGGGTAATACAGCCCATTTTGGTTTTGCAGGGTCTGTACATCGTGGACATCCACTTATCTGGTCCTGTAATGTGTTCCCCTGTTGTTGTCTTGCAGGTACAGTGTATAGACAGAGACATCCTCCATTTTCATCTGCACAAAATGATGCTATAGTGAATGCCCTCAGACTCAACCATCACATCCTGCTGTCAAGGGGTCACCACAATCAAGGACAATGGGCAGCATTGTGGGCTAACCTTGTGAGGGCTGTTAATGATATTGGCCAACAGGACAGGTCCTACGAGCAGGTTCAACACTGGGCCACAGACATGGTAAATGCCATACATTAAAGGGCAGCTGCTGTTGCCAAGGATCATACTGCCACTGGTGGAGAGCCTGCAACACAACAATCACTCTCAGCCACAGAGGAATTCTTGGTGAACCTAGGATTAACCCACAGCTCCCAGCCAACCATCACACCATACATCCTGGAGGTGGGTGCTACAGCATCTACATCAGAGAAATGTCCAGGTAAGCTGACTCTGCTCTGTTCACATGTATAATACATTTGCAGTCATTCTGGCAGGCTCTACAGACCAGTACATGGGTGTCAGGTCTAGCTGCATTGGGGGGGGGTTGCTTTTCATCACAGTAGTGCACACATACTCAGAATGGCAGCAATATAGCCAGTATCACATTAGCTACTGTACATGCAGATATATGCGCATATTACCTTGGAACACTGCAACATTTGCTGTTGCTGAAAATACATCTCTCTCACTTTTTCACAGGTATGTCAGGCATGGCCAGAGTTCATGGTCTTGTACCTGGTAAGTGTCATACTGTTGTTTTACCTGAGCAGATATACCCTGTGAATGTTAAGGGCTGCCATTTTGCCTTTTGCACAAGTGTTCTGCTTAGCTAGAGTAGAATAATTGTATGTTCCATTTCGGAGCAGTTAACTACAGTGCATAGCCTATGGAATGACAGGTATGTATTTGTACAAACATTAACATGTTTGCACCTATAGTTATGAGCAACTACACAGTCTGCTGTACATGAAGCAATTACTCCAAGATGTCCATTCAGACACAATAAGGAAAAGGTATATGCCTGAGTCAGTGGTATTACAACTGACATAGCATTGTCAAGATAGGTGTACTGGGTTTAATGTGTATTTCTCTCACATAAACTATCATATTGCATACCTCTCAGGTGTATTGAACTGGCAATGCTACTCAGATGTAGCTGCTGTGCATGTTATACAGGGCCTGGGTTGTCTGTGTTTGTTGTAGGTGTGTGTGTTGTGCATGGGATCAGAGATGAGAAGATGTGGGACATGTGATGCAGCTGTGGATCCTCATCTGTATGAACCTGTGTGGGTTGCCATACATAATAGTACAGCTGGTAATGTATTGCTTTTGTCTTGCTTCTCACAAGTGAATGGGGGGTTGGAATCTGTCTCCCTCACAACCTGATATCAGTGTCTCATCAGACTCTGATGATGATGGTGGCCATAGTGAGGCACAGGTTGGATTGTCGGTGGCTGAATCTGTCCCAGAGATAGACATCCCTCTTCTGCCCACATTGTCCTTGCACATAGTCAGAATGCCCACACATACCCAGTCACCAGAGGCCACAGATATTGGACAGTCAGAGGGTGGTGACATAGTACAGGACAGTGTGAGAACTATGGTGTCAGTGAGTGTAGACACTGGCCATAGCCAGACAACTGGTGAGGTCACACACAGGCCAATTGGCAGGGGTGCTCAAAGGAGGACTGCTGCCCATCCACTTCCTGTTGCAAGTGTCACATTGCGGGTCACTCGCCGCATGTTTTGGGCTTTCATGCAGGCAAAGGCATGAGCTGAATGCACCACCAGATGGCTGCTTAGGGTTATGGATGCAGCACAGTCTGATATCAGTGACTGCATTGGTGATGTCATGGAACATTTCACTGAAGTAGTGAACAGACTGTGGGCTCAGACAGTGTCTGTCTTTGAGTGCATGTTGTCTGTGCTGGAACATGTGGTTGGGGATGGGGTTGGGTGTTGGACACATGGACATAGGCCAGCAACACCATCTGCTGGTAGTACACTTGGCTATGCGCACTCACATTCCCATAGTAGCAGCACCTTCAGTGCTATGGAAGGAGGTGTGCTGTCCACATCACAGCATGGCAGGCCATGGGCACGTGGTCTTGGGAGGTCCCGTGGAAGACACAGGCCCAGCAGTCACCATCAGGTACTAGCACCGCATCTGACCTTGGGCATGATGCTTCCCGTGCTTCTCATGGAGGAGCCAATTCCCTTGTTCATGACTGGAGACAGTGAAGTGTCCACTCTACCATGTACAGTCCAGAGCTGTCCACAATATGCATGTGTAGGGCTAGCACTGATCTTGACTGTGTACACGCACACACTCCAACACCACTGTCATGTGCAGGTCACCTACAGATACACACAGCACCACTCCGTGACCCATGTCAACAGCACCCCTTCTTGACTCACACACATGCACACATGCTGTCAACTGTTTGGCACAGTCTAGGCCTCTGGCACCACCACACCACACCCTGTGCATGTGATGATACCTGTGCCACATCCCTGCCATCCATGCCATCGATGCAGGGACCTGCATATATGTGTCTGATGCACAGGATTGACCATATAATATTACATATGTTTGTGCAGTGCAGTAGTGTTATTCCATGGCAGTTGTTGTGGGCCACTACAGGTACTGTATACTGGCATGTGTCAGGGGTACATATCAAACATTGTGTATCTTTGTTGCCTGATGGTATACTGGTGGTAGTGTTACAGAATGACAGGTGTGTCACGGACCTGTGTATGTTTTTGTCCCAGGAATCTGAGTGGTACAACTATGGACACATGCCGGAAGTAGAGCAGCACAGGATGGCAAAGAAGCACAGCAGAGCTATAACATCAACAAGGTATGCCGGTATATGTGCATGGCTCCCTAGATGCATATGTGTACAACATTGTATCACGGACAATGGAGACAGTCAGTGTCAACATGCTTTCATACCCTGTGACACACTCTACTACCCTTGATACGTCACCTGGGTAGTCTGCACATACAACTGTAGATGGTGGCGGACATCAATTATGCTTATGTAGAGGAGGGCAATTTAGGGCCAGTGTCTAGCCATGGGGCCATAAATTTCATACCCAATGCACAGGGGTAGGCCACACCGGCATGTCACTAGTGCTGTCAGGGGACATATTTACACACACACACACACACACACACACACACACACACACACACACACACACACAGTTGGATATTGTGAGGTTAGTACCCTTACCTATCTAGTATTACACACTACAGCTCGCAGTACTTATCGTGTGTGTCACACTGTTTGTCTGCTACTACACTGTCAACCAGTGCACTTAAGGTGGATTGCATCAGCAGGCCTTGTAACAGAGACCACTGTTGAGGCCAGCAGCTAGTCAGTGGGTGTAAAATGCATAACTATTGCACAAAGATAGCCCATAGGGGCTTGTCTAAAGTGCTGCAAAGGGATACACACACACACACACACACACACACACACACACACACAAACACACACACACACACACACACACACAGACACACAATTGGCTGATGTAAGATTAGAATTCCTACCTATCTAGTATTACACACTATAGCTTGCAGTATTTATGGCATGTGCCACGCTGTTTATCTGCTACTATACTGTCAGCCAGCCACTGTTGAGGCCAGCAGCTAGTCAGTGGGTGTAAAATGAATAACCATTGCACAGAGATAACCCATAGGGGCTTGTCTGAAGTGCTGAAAGGGGATATATTCACACAGACAGACACACACACACACACACACACACACACACACACACACACACACACACACAGTTGGATGCTGCGGGATTAGAACTCCTACCTATCTAGTCTTACACACTATAGCTCACAGTACTTATTGCATGCACCACACTGTTTATCTGCTACTACACTGTCAGCCATTGCTCTTAAGGGAGATATCATCAGCAGGACTTGTAGAGTAGGGAATTTAGAGGCCAGCAGCCAGTCACAGGGCTAAAATGCATTACATTGCACAGAGACAGCGCATATGAGTGCTGTGAAGGGATATATTGGTACACACACAGAGTTAAAGTATGTGAGACTGGAACTCCTACCTAACTACTATTACACACTACAGCTCACAGTACCTATCTCATGTGCCACAGGTTATGTCTGTTGCATATGTTGATGCAGGCACAGTACTTGTGGAGTACACTAAGTGGCCTTGTGTTAGACTGCATGTGTAGCCTGCAGAGTGATACTGCTTGGTATTGTTATTGTATCTAGTGTCCTAGGGGTGGGATACCTGGTCATAGCCCTGCTATGTGTGTACAACTACCAGTCTGGCCATATGTGGCTGTTTGCAGTTTGATAGGCAGACATGTGGGCAGAGACAATATGGCCTGTCCAAGGAGTGCATTGCAACCATTGTACATTACACCACCTGCATACCTATGTCTGTCTGCAGGGTGACAGCCTGCAGGCTCAGGGGTCTATGGGTGAGTAGATTACGTACTGTTGCAGCCTTGGTCAGATGCCATCAGATGGCTTTTGTGATGTGTATGTGCAGATAACCCCAGCAGTCAGGGGTATGTGGGAACATTCATACATCCCCGCCCATATCTCTCTCAATCTGTATAACAGGGTTGTCTCCTTAAATGTAGTTGTGTGTGTCAGTAATGTAAATGTGTTCTGTAGATGTATGTGTGGAGTCTAAGTATCATTGTACTTTATACAGCTATATATACATATCTTCACATATGTATGTGTGTGTGTGTGTATATATATATATATATATATATATATATATATATATATAGACGCACACGCACACACACACACACACACACACACACACACACACACGCACACACACACATATGTGCAACATACTGATAGAGACACTAATCAAGCATCAGGGGGATAAGGAGAGACAGACATGTATATGCAGCTGTCTGTCTGTACAGACATATGTCCACATAGCAGGTCTTTGGGCAGATGAGACAACAGACATGGGCTTAAGTTGGCTAAGTGTAGGAACATGCCCAGTGTGACCGTCAGTACTTACCAGGTGACTCAAGGCCAGACCTACCTGTACTCCAGTCCAGGATTTTATGTGCTACAGTCAATTGGCTGCTGGACCTGTTTCCATAGTCCAGCACCTCCCTTATATTTTCTCCAAGGCATTCCCCAGCTGTTTGCTGAAAAAAATATGTAGCCCATATCTATTAACTGTACAGATTGTACTGGAATGTGTAGTGTTTTGCATCATATTTTTGGTACGTTTTACATAGCATTCTGATTTTCTGGCACATTTGGGGCAGAACAGCATATACTGACAGAATACAATCAGAGTCATTTGAGTTACTGACACCATGCACAGCAGGGGATTCATGCTAATGCAAGACCTGTTATTCTATCACCTTTCACATTTGCCTGGCCAATAGTTAATCCTTCTCCATATATTTGGGCCTTTGTCCCACTATTGTTTATGGCTTTGTCCAGATTCCCTGTTCTAAGAGGTTGAGAGGTATGATGTGACTGGGGTACATGATGTAACACCACACACAGGGTGACAGTCTGCATACCTCACACTGTACATGATTTTGCAGAATGTCCAGCATTCCATCCCATATGTCTGCTCTGTTCCTCATACAGTTGTGTTTATCCAGTAATATACTATGAAATGCAGTCCACTGAATTGTTGTGAGTACTGACACAGTTATGTGATGGCCTAGACATACTGCAGATAATCTGATCTGTTGCAAGCTGCTGTTATACTAGCCACCTTCTAGGTTACTCAGAGCATGTATAATGTCTGTAGGTTTGGACCTCTGTCCCTCCATTTACTCTGGCTGTGTCCAGCTTCCTTGAAGTAACAGATTATGGTGTTATGACAGTCTGTGGGACTCCTACGATACGAGTAACTTACATACAAAAGTTGTAGGTGCAGCCAGCTTTAAACCATCAACTATGCTAGTGTCCTTAGCCCAGTGAGCCACACCAGCCTCCAGAAAGTGAGGTTTAATTCCTCACACTATCAACAGCATACAGACATACACTGTGACCCCTGCTGTGACCCCTGCATTTTGTGGAAAATGTAACATATGGCCAGGTTCTTTGTGACAGCCCTGGAATTGTGTGGTCTGCTGTTATATCCTTGCAAACATACTGTTACTGCAGTTGTATGGGAACAGAGATGTGTTGGGAGCAGGGACTCTGGCATTGACAGTCGTGTGTCTGTTGTATGACCCCACTGCCTGACATTTCTATTGCATAATGCAGTGGGGTTTCCAGCCATGTAGCCTAATGCATATTATGGGGCAGCCAATATTGGACAGAGTACCGGTTGTCCCAAGTAGCTGTTAGTTCTTTGCAAGTAGCCCAGTAGCCCATTCTACTCCCTTGCATACATGCAGCAGGTCCATACATATGCTACAATAGTCTAGTACCCCGTACATTTGTTGTATAGGATAGTGACTTACCTTGTGAATGCAGCGGTTGAGAGACCTGTGTTTCAGGGCTGACTATGTCTGATGCACGCAGTACACAGCCAATACATGGTTAGGTACAGGTTGTGTGTTCTGGCTGGCATTCTTTTTAATATGTATGAGAGTTGGAGTAAGGTGTCAGCCCCTAGGACCCAATGTTGTCAGTGTGTGTGCTATGTATTGTCTCTTGGCCAAGACCAGGGCATATTGCGCATGCCTATATCTGTCTACAGGGAAGGTCTCAGGGGATTCCTCCTCCGAGTCCCCTGTGGGTGTGGCTGTAGTGCCTAGGCACTGGTGGGGGACTGTGTATCCCTTCCCTCTGATGATCCTGCTGCAGCTGTTTCCACAAGATCATATTGTGTAGCATGGCACATACTGTGAACATCTGTGCACATGTGGCTGGAGCGTACTGTAGGGCTCCACCAGATATATCTAAGCACCAGAACCATGACTTGAGCAGCCCAAACACATGCTCTATGATGTTCATAGTTTGTGCGTGTGCCTCATTATGGCATTCTTCGGTGGGTGGGTGTGCATTTCTGAATACTGTCATCCTCCACTGTTCCAGTGCGTAGCCAGCATCCCCCAGTGGATGATCGTATGGGATGTCCCCCCTGGCAAACATCTGCTACAGCTGTGATGCATGCCAGATATGGGAGTTGTTATAACAGCCAAGGCTAGTTAGCATGGCATCCAGGAACTGGTGGAGTATCCTGGATGCTGATGCTTATGAAACCCCTATCCTGTCCCCAGTTGGTCTTTGGAAAATACCTGTGCCTAGTATCCTAAGGGCTACACATACCTTTGTTTCCACTGTGATGGGTTCCCATCTGCTGGCTCTGGGTCTGATTTGAGGGAGGCAGAGATCGGTGAGTTCTTGTAGTATGTCCCTGTCCACCCAGTAGTGCTCTACAATATCCAGCTCATGTAGCTCCTGGAAGGTTACCCTGGGCCTGAACACTCTTCTCCTTCTCAGTCTAGGCCTACTGTCAGCATCAGCAATGATCTCAGCATCTAGCACATACAGATGTAGCAGAGCCACAGCAGCTTCTAGCATTGCTTTAGTTAGAAATCCCATGCTTGTACTCCATTGGTGCAGAGTATGGGGGTGAAATCAGATTGTAGGGCATATGCAACTTTTCTAGTGCTCTGCTGTAGGTACAGCCTGTGTGATTGGATAATTATGATGTATTCCACCTGCCAAGTACATCATTATCAGTGTTTTAATGGCCTGGTTTAAGTGGTACAGGGGTCATCAGTAATTTATATATGATTGGCTTTACCAAGCAATTGCCTTTTTTTTTTTTTTTTTTTTTTAAGCAACCTTCCCTGCTAAGAACTGTGGTGCAGCACACAAACCTGTGCCACAGATATAAACAACACTCAGCACTAAATGGACACACCCCAATAGATGGGTACTCTCAGAACAGAGGTGCACCATACAAACATGCTCAAACTAGCTAAAACCCGCACCCTGAAGGCAAACAAAGCTTACTAGTCACTGGACAGAGCTCCCTGCTCAGCTCAGCGGCGAGGCACACAAACAGGTGCCATGTAGCTCCAATGTGCTTAAAGAAATAAAGACACACCCCCTTTTGATGTCAGCTACCTCTTCTGTGGACAACAACATGGTTCTGGGGCTACACTGATGTGATCTCCGGGCACAGATACCCATTTTTGCTATTCAGTAATCCCAGATCATTTGCATACTGATCCATGCACACAACCAGGAAACCACACTATTCCAGACCCTGTCTCCTTAGCAACGACAGAAATCTACCATTGTGCATACTCCATGCAAGGCCCTATAATGTATTATTGTCACATATTTATTTTTTTCATTTCTACACTTTTAAATATTTTCTTTTTGCATAACGGCATGTTTGTGCACTGCTGTGCACCATGCAAACATAATATGAGTATTAAAAAATGATTTTACATTATTTTCCATTACTCTTTGGACACACAGGGCATAGCTTTGCACATATCTGTGTCTACCATGCTATTTCTATCCTTCTAACTGGGCTTTACAGTCGCTGTTCACTTTTTTATCTCATGTACACAGAATTTTTCCATTTACACTTCAGACACCAACAAGGGGTCTGCACTAATGCCTATCTGCTTGCTGGATCACTCCAACACCCTCATTTGCATGCAAGTGCATACCCCTCAGCTCCATTTACTGGATTGTATGGCTGCTTACTTGCATGTAAGCTCTGTGCCACCATGCCTACATGGAAAATTAATCCATCTAGGCTTTATTGAATCCCCCCCACAGTCTATTACTCCTTTTATTTTTATTAACATTTCCTTCACTTGTTTTCCCTTATTCCATATAACCCTTCCACATCACTACTTCCAAGCAATTCCCATTCTTGTTTTGTATTATTTTCATAAACATTTTATCATCAACATTCCCCAGTGTTGTTGCCCTCCATTTCTTAATATTTTTTCTTCTTTCTTTCTTCCATATACATTTAATCACCCCAGCACATATCTTTTCATCTTCTATCTCTTCCTCTAACCATTTACTATTTCCACAAAAAGTCTTTTTCTCCTTGCACTTATCCCCTTATAATATCCATAACCTAACTCATCAAAGCCTGATGCTGATTTTTCCATCACTTCTTTTATATCTTCCATTTATTTCTTCTAGCTTACAATCTGATCTGTCTGAAATTTTCTTTACTTTCCACCTCTCCCTTTTAATGCCTTTCTTCTCATACACTGTTCCTTCAAATGTTTCTACAGTCTTTATAATTTCTTTTGTTTACATTTTACTGTGTCATTCTCATCTAACATTCCATCCATCTTACCTTCCCTTCTTTTCCCCTCTTTTCTAAAAAATGTGAAACTTAATTTTATTTACTTATTTTATTGACATTTCTTTACCAAGAAAGTACCACTGAGTAGTAAATACCCATTTTCAGCAGAGGCTTGAGGAGAAAAACTCCAGAGAATTAGATAAAATCAAATAAAACAGTAGTATAGATGTAATTAAAGAAAAGCATATATACATACAATTTGACAGTAGAATATATAGGATATCATAAAGCAAGAGGAGATATGTAATAAAAAAATAAAAAAATGGCAATTAAATATAATCAGTATATACAAAATTATTAGAAGTATAGTCTATTATGTTAGAAAATATAAAAGTTATAAGTCCCCCTTAAGAATGGGGGCAAACAATTGTTGAAAGGTACAGATAGATAGCATGAGTGGTTAGTATGAATGTGAAGTATTTGTTTACATACATCATATATATGATGTGAGGTGCATGGGCATAGCCATGAATTAGTCAGAAATTCTTTGAGAGAGGACTAAAGTACATGGAGGCTAGATAAAGTTCTGAGTGAATTTGGGATAGAATTCCATAGTTTGGCTATGCAGTATGAGTATAGAGTTTGTCCCATACTTTTTTTTTGGTTTTTAGATTTCTAGCAAGTTTTAGTCTTGAGAATGCACAGGTTGATTTGGGTGATACTTATGAAGTACAAAAGAGATAGAAGGTCAGGTAGATGAGTTATACAGTATTTCATGGGTTAGAGTAAGTTGTGTATGGGCTAGTTGATGTGGGAGTTGTAAAAAGTTGAGAACATGTAATGCAGAGCAATGATGACCTTTATATGGCAGGTTAGCTGCAAATCTAGCTATCTTATTACATTATTTCTCCAGTTGTGATTTAATACAGATTTGGATGCTAGTCAAATTAGATGAGCTATAGAGAAGAGCGGGTAAAATATAAGAGTTAGCTTGGGTGATTCTACTAGAAGTAAGGAATTGTTTGCTCTATATAGCAGTCATAGTTTTTGATGAGTTGTATATAGATTTGTATGTGAAGATTAAACTATAAGTTGTCATCTATTGTGACTCCAAACAATTTGGAATGGGTAACTACTTCAATAACCATATTGTTTAGAGAGGTAATGTGGAAATTACTTTTAGCATCTGCATGGGAGTTAGGAAAAAGAATAGCAGTTTGGTCTTTTTAGGATTGAGTAAAATTTGGTTTTGATGTAGCCAGAGTTCACCTGAGTTGAAGGCATCTTGTGTCATTGTAATTGTAGTGGGTTGTCATATGAGCAGATGAGAGTTGAGACATATGCATACTTACTAAGGCAGGCTTGCTGAGAGGTGGTTTATAGGTTGTTGAAAATGTTAAAGAGCAATGGACTGAGAATAGAGCCTTGAGGAACACCTGTTTTATTTAGGAGAAAAGGAAAGAGAAAACGTATCCCTTCTTTCCTTTAAAAACATTTCTGTCTATACAACACTGTCTTCATTTTTTCTTTATTTTTCTCATGCATTTTTTTCTATTTCTCTTACTCTATCACTTCCTTCTTCCACTCATTTCTCAAAATCTTTCATCGTGTTTTCGGATTCCACTTTATTTTTACCAACTTCAAAGAAGTATTTTTCATATTTCATTTTAAACACTACCCTCCATTGTGTCCATTGGCATGTGCTCTTTCTTTAGTCTACTCCCTTCCCTTCATTTTTTTTACTTACATCCCCTGTTAGTCATTTTATTCCTTTTCCTTATTTTATTATTTCTTCATTATCATAATACCGAGCGTATATCCCTATGATCTGAAAAATCTACTTCTTCTACCCCACCTGCCACTTCCTTCATGTCACCCAAATACAAAACATAATCTATCTCTGTTTTAAACATTCCCTCTTTGTAAATCCACTATCTACTTTTCCCTATTCCCAAGTATCCACATTGTATCACCTCTTTTATCACCTTTACATTTTGTAGTATTTTTCCTTCTTTTGTTAACTTACAGTTAAAGTCCCCAGTCATTAATATTGACCTGCTTATTATCACATTACTTTTAATTTTTCATACATTTATTTTTCTTTCTGACATTTTTGCATATGCATGTATTACTATCAGCCTCACACAATTTCCATTTTCTCAGGTCACACATCAGCATTCATCCTGGTATAACAATTTTTACAGCTAATATTTTTTCTTCATCATCTTTTATTAACACCCCATAACCATGAGATATTTCATATCCTACTGACCATAAAATCCCTCTCCCCAAACAGCTTTATTTTTTCACTTTTTCTCGTATAACACATCTTGTATCCAGCAAATATAATACAGCCATCTTTATCTTCTTACACCACTCAACGATAATTTCTTATACTGTTCAAATTTAATCCCAATATGCCTAAATCATCCTTTTACCTGTTTTTTTTTGCATCTTTTTTATCCTGTTCTTATTTTTCTTTTCCTCCTTCTCACCCTCTCACCAAGAGAATTTAATTTCTTCCAGCTCTTGTTTTTACCATGTTTCTGACTCATCATCTTCATCTTCTTCAATTGTTAATTTATCATACTTATTTTCTCTTTGTATCTGAATCTGTTCTACCATTAGTCATGCCCCTTGTTTAGTTATATTTCTTTCAATTTCTTCCTTACTTATATCAGCCATTTCATTTTTTTCATCAGTACCGTTCTCTACATATTGTCTTTCCTCCCTCAATTTCTTTTTCTTGTACCCTTTAATTTTCCAGTGCAGGACAGTCAAAAAAATGGCTATACTCATTACATTTTCTACAAAATGGTCTACAGTTTCTCTCAGTGTGGCTGTACTCTCCACATTGCCAGCATCTTCTTTTTTACATTCCTGAATCAAATGTGTTTCATCCCCACAATAAAAGCAAGCCTACAGTCGGCCCCATTACCTAAACATTGCTCTTTTTCCATCACTATTATATTAGTTGAAATATGCTGTAATTTTCCACCCTGCATATCCAGCGTAACCCACACTTCCCACCTCCCAGTCCGTACATTTATATTATCATATATTTCCTTTATGTCATGAACTTTATCACATATTGTAAGAAAAAAATGTTTATTTGCTTCATGTCTAATGTTCTGAATTGCAAAGTCATTTTTTTTAACTGCAAGCTAAAGTTCTGAAAAATAAAGTTCAACATATGTTATTTATTATTTATTTCATCCATAAATGTTTCTGCACTTGAAAAAGTCTCAAAGGTTACTTTACAAAAGTATTCTGATCCCATATGTATCAAAGCCATTATGTCTTTTAAAGTAAATCCTAATGCCAATATAATTTCATCCATAATGTCATCCCTGTCAATAGTAGCAGTGGTTTTGCTTCTTATTCTTACAACCAGCCTTTTTTCTGACACTGCCTCACTTCTTCTGACAAATGCCTCTGTTCATTTTGAATATTAATTCTTGTTCCTTTCATATGTTCTTTTTTTCTTTACTTCATTTCTATCATCCACAAAACTTAGTTGCAGAAACATGTTCTTAAAACGGATTACTCCATCAGCCAAACACACTTCTATGATCTGCTTCTCTGCCACACCATGACCTTCATTATCAGACTGCTCCTGCAACTTTCAATCCATCACAGTACTCCAGGTCACCTCCTCACCTTCACTTGGTTCTCCTTCCTTCGTTAAGCTCATCAATATCTCTGTATCCAAACCTCCACTCTCCAACTTCTGTGATTGCTGTGATTCTTCCTCCAAGATTTATCCATCAGTAAAGTTTATGCCTTTCTCCAAATTAGAAATTTCCAAGCACTAGTAACAGCCCTCTGGTGCCATGTAGCATTCAAAAAGAAAACAGTAGGGCATCTTTATTAACATATACGTGTGTGGGTCTATATCACTTGGTCGACAGTTCATATGATCGACTGTTTATTTGGTCGACAGTTCATTTGATCGACAAGCATTTGCCCCCTTCCCCAATGTTGTGTGACCCTGGAGTTGATATATATAGTTAGGGGGGTGTGGGGGGCACAGCCCCCCACATTGGGGGGTGTGGGGGGGTGAAGCCCCCCACCTAAAATGCTTGTCGATCAAATGAACTGTCGACCAAATAAACAGTCGATCATATGAACTGTCGACCAAGTCATATAGACCCACGTGTGTACGTGTGTGTGTGTGTGTGTGTGTGTGTGTGTGTGTGTGTGTGTGTGTGTGTATATATATATATATATATATATATATATATATATATATATATATATTTATAATTTTAAATTAATTACATACTTTTTATGTTCATACTTACAATTATTTAAAAATTATCAGCAAAAAGACCTTGACTAAATAGGTCTAGTTCTTTTATTCTTTTTTCTTTTATATTTATCTTCTATCTCCCACCCTTTCTTCCACAACCATTTTCTTATTTCAACTATTATATAATCCTCTTCCATTTTCTTGTTATATAGCAAATTCTCACAACTGTTTCACCACAGCACACCACCCATATTGTCACAAACAATACAGTATCTCATTTATTGATATCAAATGTCTTTACTTTGTCATACTTCCCATATATCATATTCATATTCATACATTTAAATCCTTCTCATCTATATTCATTTTTAAACTTTTCCCAAAATTCTTTATTCTGTTTACAGTTCAAAAGGCAATGTTTTCTTGTTTCTTCTCACAAAAGTCAACACATTTTCTTTCCTCCATCTTATATTTCATATTCCCTTTCACCTGTACCGTGTCTTAAAAAAATTCTACAAAACGTCCTCTGCTTCATAAAAAAATTCACACATTTTTCTTCTTTTATTTATTGCCTTTTTAGTTTCTATCAATTGCTTTCACGAGTACACCACAAAACACCTAAAATCATATTATACTATTCTTATCTATTCTTATCAAACTTGCTTACTTTTAACTTCCATAATTGTATTTATTATCATATTCTTTTTCCCCATCCTATCAATTTTTCTTTTATTTTCCATGTTTTGCTTCCCATATACTTTTATATTTTCCATATAGCATCTTACCTATCATTTCTTTTTGTCTTTCTTTTGCCTTTATCATTACACAAAATAAATGCAAAGATGCTAAATGCAATACTGTGCTTTTAAATTCAAACCACTTCTTCATTTTTATTATAAATTATCTCTCTTCTTACCAAGTTCAGCCTTGGGTCCAAAATTAAACTAAAAAATCTCTAATGATTCTTTTTCCATTTTAGTGGGAAACATATATATGCCCGTTAAATATGCTACATTTCCTAATACATAACTATTCAGCACTTCTTTTTTCTGAAATGATAAAAAGTTTCTATCAAACTAATATATATATTTTTTATTCCTCTAATATTTTCTTATTTGTTATCTCTCTCTGTTGACTGATTACACTTTCATACTCACCAAATGTCACTCCCAAAATCTTTATTTCTTTTCTTGTGAAATATATTCCATTTTTATTTCATCAGATCCCTTATACTTTGTTTTGTTTAATTGCAGAGCAGCTTTTTTAACAGCCTTTTTAATCCTTATTATCCATTACTAATACAGATAAACACATATTCATTGGGAATTCCTGTTTTATTCCTGTCTTAATATTTATTTTCCCCATCCACCTATTTATCATAACTTGCACCCATAAATTTTAACATTTTTATATTTTTTCTCCTATGCTATATGCCTCTAAAATCTCCCACAGTGCTTCATGCCTTACTTCATCAATGAGATCAGTCTTATTTATTTCCTTTCAGTATACTTTCTACTACTGCTTTCAATATAATTAACATTTATTTAGCCTCTCTTCATTTTATAATACAGATCCCTTCTCTTACTACCTCATCCAACACTTTTGCCATCCTTTTTGTAGCATTTTCATAAATATTTTATAGTCAGTATTCTGTAGTGTTATATACCTCCAATTGTTATAGCTTTTCTTTCATCCCTTTTCCATATACATTTATCACTCAATCATATATGTCTTCTTCCATTATATTTTCCTTCATCCATTCATTTAATATTTTTTAAAGAAACTTCTCTTTCATTTTTATTCATTTTTTATAATATTCATAATTTATGCCATCTTATCCTGGTGCTGATGATTTTTTACTTTCTTTGTCACATTCTCTGTTTCTTCTATTGTTAAATAATTTTCTAAAAAATCCTTACTTTTTCAGATATTTTTCACTTTCCAGTTTTATTACCCATCCATTTCCTCTTTTTCATACATTTTTGTCTTACCACTTCCATAATACATTGTTTGTATTTAATGCTTTCTTTGTCATCCAAGATAGCATACATCTTTCCTTTTCTCATTTAATTTCTTTTACTAGAAAGGAAGAAAATCCTTCTTTCTTTCCTTTCAGAAATAATAAAAAAACTATGCAACATGTTTTTACCTTTTCTCTGTTCTATTCATACATCTGTTTTTCTATTTCCCTTATTTTGTCACTTCCTTGTTTTCTCTCTCTCCCATAATTCCATATTTTTATATTTGTTCTTATTTCTTTTGGTTTTCTTTCTACTTCTAAATACATTTTTATACTTCTGCTTATACACTACCCACCAATGTGTCCAAGTTTTATAAAATAGTCTCACTGTCATATGATCTTTCCATAATATTTCTTTCTCTCATATCATTTCTTTCCCTTTTTTAAAACTCTGAAATTAACCTATTTATCCCATTTCCAGCCTTTATCATTCAATTGTCTTCACCTATTCTAACCTACACTGCTCTATAATCTGAGAACTCTGCCATCTGTACTCCCCTGTTATTACTTTCATGTCTTTAGAGTAAACTATATAATCAATTTCACCCCAAGATTCAATAAAGTCAATGCAGGCTCCATGAAGAGCCTACATAGAATGTATCCATGTACACAGCCATGGTTCTCCCTCACCAGCATGTCATACATATTAATTATGGTGCACACCTAAGGGAGGTCACAGCAACATGGATACTGAATCCATGTAAGACTAATGGCACAGCCACATACCTTTCAGCACATTAACCTTGACTGAAAGGTATACAAGACATTTTATTTCATTAAATTGGATTTATTTATTTTTTTACATTTATATGCTTGTTGGCACAGTGTGGCATGTTGTTTAGCTATGCTTAGCTTTGCGCACCTATATATAAGACACCTGCTAGAGACCTAATAATAGAAAACAGATGCATTAAATTTATTTTTTTTATTTTCATGTGCTTGTTTGTGCAATGCACCACATTATTTAGCTATGTTTATCACTCTGCAGTCATGCATTAGCCATCCACTAGACATCTAAAAATAGAAACCAAATGCGTTCAATTTCAATTTTTTTTTATTTTTATGTACTTGTTTGCATGATGTGCCACATTATTTAGCTAAGCATAGCATGGCATACTTATGCATTAGACAGCCACTAGACAGCTAAAAATAGAAACCAGATGCATTCAATTATTGTAGTTCTGCAGTGCTTAGCAACATGCAAACCGGTACAGCGAATCTGTGCTACTCTTACATGTGCCTTCACAGTATATCTGAAGATATATGTGTTCCCTTCACTATCCCAGTGGCTAGATAGGTTGAGTCATGACTGACAGTGTCGTTGGTCCTGGGCAGTAATACCTTTTACATATAGTGCTGTGAAACTGTGTCAGGTGACTGAAACATCAGTTGACTTTAAATTAAATAATTGTTACATTTAGAAAAGCTGTGTGATGCTAAGCATCGCTTAAACACGATCAACAGTCTTTTCCTGTTTGCGTGTATCTAAGCTTCAATTAAAGATGGATTGTGCAAGTTTGTGTGATGCTAAGTGATGCAGTGCATTCTTAAAGTTATGATGTGCAAGGGCAGGAATGTAGCCTATTTAAAGGCCAAAAGGTGGGAATTTCACATTGTTCCTTGGAGCCTGACCTTGACTGTGGGTATGACTACTGTTGTTGGGAAAGATGTGCACTTTAAGGCACAAAGGTGGGGTTTGCAGGAGTCCAGGGTTTTCAATGGACTGCTGGTAGAATGCTATGGACCTCAGCTGCTGCAGGGCAACTACCAGGGCTCAGAATGTAAGTCTGAGGCCTGGGATAGTTTGGTCAGGGACCTAACTAATGCAACTGCTATCCCCTGCACTTTTGAGCAGGGTTGTCACCATTATGATGACCTGTATCATAGGAAGAGGGGAATCATGGATACCTGGATCCAAGAAGCAATGGATGGTTGCACCCCACAGATATGTAAGTATGTTTTCCAGTAATTTATAAATATGTAAGCTGAATCTGTGCAAAACTGGTATGCATAATGGCTTCCTTCTCTTACCACAGCTGCAGTAGAGAGGGATTGCAATGTCTAGTCCCATGCAAGGCATTTGGCCAGGATGATGCAAGCAAGTGGTATGTAAGAAAATCAACAAAGTAATAACTTTATGCAAAACTTTATAATAAAATAAAGTAAATACAGATATTGCAGTCTGAACACTCGTGTTTGAAAGAAAATGAATCAATAAAGTGTAAAAAGAGATGGTGCTCTGATAATTAATTTTTTCAAATAAAAATTTCAGTATTCCTGTAGTCACTGCTTGCGGGTTCTAATCCAACACCAGCCAACTGAGAAATTTACTGTAGTCAATAATGTTTTACCATGTCATAAATAAAAGCTGTGTAATACCCAGATTGAGTCAATGTTGTGTTCACTTATTTTGGCTGAAATATGCTGCAGATTGTAAACAATAAATGAATAGGATAAACGTGTAAGTTAACAGAACTTCTACACAGCTATGCATGTGTAAATGCAAGATTTGAAACAACATGAATCAATAACATGTAAAAGGAGACATTCCTCTGATAATTTATTTTTTCAAATATGTTCAGTATTCCTGTAGTCACTGCTTGTGGTTTCTAATCCAACACCAGCCTCTGCTCATTTTGTCTGATATATGCTGAAGGATACAGTCAATAAATGAATAGGATAAATATGTAAGGAAAGAAACTCCTACACAGCTATGCATGTGTGTAAATGCAAGATTTGAAACATGAATCAATAAAGTGTAAAAGGGGACACTGCTCTGATAATTTACTTTTTCAACTAAAATGTTCAGTATTACTGTAGTCTCTGCTTGTGGGTTCTAATCCGACACCAGCCAACTGACAAATGTCCAGCTGTCAAGTGTAATTAGTGTACATAAACATACTTCTCAACTGTCATGATTTTTGCAGAATGCACTGAATATTGCCCCATATGTTTGGTCCTTTGATTTGCAGATATATGACATCACTCAAAATTCAATTTAATGGCAAATCTGTTATCAGAACACCTCGCTACTATTGTATGAGCACACTATGTAAGAATGTTCCCTGTCACTGTGCCTTTGTACCACCATTATGTATTGCTTGGCCCATAATGTCCCACGCTAAGAGGTTGAGAGTTACATATGTGGAACATCACATTTGTATACAATATAAGCAGCCAATGTTCTCACAAGTGAAATCTAACATATCTAGAAGTATGTAGTTGTAGTCTGTGTAGTTATATTATCTGTGAAGTTACTAATGTTCTTTTTTCTCTCACCCCACCCCACCCCTTCTCTTGTTTTATTTAATCAATATATTTATTATTATCATTTGATATTATCATATTATTTGTTATTACCTCTTATGTTGGCCTTATGTATAATTTGATATTGCTTTGCTGTTAAAAACTTTAATTTATATTATTTATTGTTGTGTTCCTCATTATATTATTTTCAGTTGTCTCCATTACCCATTCTTGTTTTCTCTTCTGTTATTAATTACATTTGTTTGAGTTATGTTTATTTTCCTATTTCATTTACCAAAGAGTGACAAGGTGGACTGTTTCTCGATGATCCACCTACCTTAGCTCCCCCGGCTGAGGCACGGGGCCCAGCATGTATAGACTGCAGCCTGGTGGCACCCCCTCTGTTGCACCTGGACTACCTGTGCCATCGGGTAGTTCCTCCCCACAGGTTGGGGGTGTGCCCCCCTCTGGGAGTCAAGGTGGAGGGGGTGTGTTCATCACCCAAGACCAACTACTGGGCATGGTAAGTAGGCTTGTGTACCAAAATGTTGGTGCACCCCTACTCTGGATGGAGAGCATATTGTCCATCCTGGTGGGGTAGCCTGGCCACAGACGCCAGTGCTGACCACTGCCTCCAGAGTACTTGAGTCTCAATGCTACCATGTCTGACATTACTGGGACTGGGATTCCACAACATCCTTCCCTGTCAAGGTGTTCACCCTCGCTTGACTCCCACATCAGTCCTGTCTGATGTCTTGTCTGTCTTGTCTGTCTGCAAAAGCTTCCTCATCTTCCTATCTTACCTTCCCCATACATACCTCTGTCCCTTCCCCAACATTCCACTTTCTCTTTAAAAAAAAAAGGCACTTGTCCCAAAACAATATCATCCCATACGTAGCTCTCCATTTCATTAGTCCAATTGGCTTGACAATGCACTTCTGTTGTCGTCACCCCTCTGGGGGGTGAAAGTCTAAATTCAGCTAAAAAACTGTTGTTGCTGTTGAAGAAATGGACAGCTATGGTCCTTTCCTACACCCTTCCTGCACATACTTACCTGCCTTTCACTATGTTTTCCCCAACTTGCATCCCATATCACCACTGTTCTATCTCCCCAATTTTTCTTTTCTTTAAAGAATTTCTGCATGATGCTGCACTATGCGCAGCATCACTAAGTTATGTTAAATGGCAGCATATTACCTTCAAAAAAGTACACCTGCGCCTTATTTCGATCCCAGTACCATTGCACTTAAAGAGCAGTGCATCAACCCACCAAGCCACACCACCACTTAATTAGCACAGGTGTTTTAAGCAGAACATAGTAATTGGAATTTTCTCATCATTAAATATGTTTAAGCAATGCTGTGCATCGCTCCACGTCATGCAAATCTGCTAAAAGACTAATGGAAAAATAGGAATTTAACTGGGATTCTGTTAGAGAAATACATCACTATAACACCATACACATAATAATAGATGTAAGTGATGTATGTAACAGCAGGTAAGTGTGCAATTATATCTACAACATCCTTGTAAAAAGTAAAGTAAAACAATCACCAGCCAGAATAGGTACCTGGGTCCTTCCACAAAAATGTATAAAACAAGCAGAAAACAACAAATGGACCCAGTGACAACAGCAGGACTTGTAGATAAATCCGTCTTTAATGCACTAACAAAACCTGGACATAAGCGCTTTCAGAGTATCACTACTTCGTCAGATGTAACACACTATTACATAGCCCCTCCTTAAATACTCTAAAGCAAGGTCACATGTAGAACACATTTAAAGGTAAAAGCACTATAAATTAATACATACTTGCTTAAAACACCTTACAAAACATAATTAATTTCAATAAAAATATATAAAATATTCTAAAATAACTATCCCTTCCTATGTTACTATGAAAAAATTCATTTAAAACCTAACATATGAAAAAATACAGTAGCAATAGTAACTTAGCTAATTAATTTTCTCCTTAAGGCTCTAGCCTTAAGTTTAGGTTTTAACGAATCCCTGTTATTCAGGCCATGCCCAAAACCCCCTCTCATTCTTACTATCCACTCCGCCTCCAACTGTTCTGTCTGGTTCCTAATGTCACCCTTTCTACTACCTTTCATGACTCGTCCAATTACCATAAATTTAAAGTAATGTGTTGTATCAGTCTCTGTAACGTGCTTAGAAAGGGCACTCACTGTATCATTCTTACCTATATGGTAATAATGTTCTCTGATCCTGTCCTTTAATGCTCTATCTGTTTTACCAGTGTAGAACTTTTTACAAATCATGCAGTGGGCCAGGTAAACAACATGAAGAGTGCTACATGTGGCCTGAATATTGAACTTATATATCTTACTTTGGTCGGGGTGATGAAAAATCCCACTACTGTCTATATATTTACAGTCCTGACAATGTCCGCATGCTTCAATACACTCACTGCGTATGGTATGCTGTTCCTGTTTAGTGTAACATAACCATCTTTTAAAGGAACACATGTTCTTATAGACAAATGATGGTTTAACATCCACTATATCTGCAATTTCACTATCTGTCATTAACACTGCCCAATGTTTTTCTATAACCTCTTTATAACATTTGACATCACTAGAGTAGGATAAACATACTCTCAACCTACTGTTATTATTAACCTCATTCTCAACTTTCTTCTCATATTTCTCTCCAAAATATGGTCTAGCTCTAGTGTCTCTCAACATAACTACTTTGTCAATATTCTCGGAGATCTCATTATGTTTATATCCCTTGAGACCAGTGCATCCTTTAATAAGTCTGTCTGTATGTTAAAATCAGACTCTCTAACACTTAGACTAGATGCCCTATAAGCCTGACTCCTAATAACACTTCTAAAAACATGAGGTGGGTGCTTGCTTTCTTTATATAGGAGATGATTGCAGTGGCAAGGTTTCCTATATAGTTCAGTGTGGATATAACCATTAGTGTCACAAATTACCCATCACGATATTGGTGTAGCTATTGGCACACAAAGTGTAACATAAATGTAGAAATGAATTTATGTAGAGAAGCAGCTAAGAACAGTGTTGAATACATGTCCTCATATTTTGAGAGATACACAACATTTTCTCAATGATTTATATTCTTTTCTTAGAACATACAAGAAAAAGAATGTACTGTATTTAGTAACACTGGATGTTACTTCATTATTCATGGTTATCCCTAATGATGAGGACTTATTGAGCATTAAACAATTTTTGGCACACCGTATAGATTTTGATAGTAATAAGATCAGATTAGTTTGTCAGTTATTGGAATGTATTTTGAGCAACAATGTGTTCTAGTTTGGTGAACACTATTACTGGCAGCGACATGGCGTAGCTATGGGCACTTTGTGCGCCAATAGCTACACCAATGTAGTGATGAGCATTTGGGAACAAAGCTTTGTGTGTGATGGGCCCGTTAAAGCTCAGGTTGTCTTTTACCGTAGATTCATGGACGATCTTTTCCTCATTTGGGATGGTCCGATGACTACTCTGCATGACTTTATTAAGTACATTAATGAGATTACTACTTACCTGAAGTTCTCACATAATATTTCTACCACCTTTGTTGATTTTCTAGATGTGAGGGTAATTTGTGACACTAATGGTTATATCCACACTGAACTATATAGGAAACCTTGCCACTGCAATCATCTCCTATATAAAGAAAGCAAGCACCCACCTCATGTTTTTAGAAGTGTTATTAGGAGTCAGACTTATAGGGCATCTAGTCTAAGTGTTAGAGAGTCCGATTTTAACATACAGACAGACTTATTAAAGGATGCACTGATCTCAAGGGGATATAAACATAATGAGATCTCTGAGAATATTGACAAAGTAGTTATGTTGAGAGACACTAGAGCTAGACCATATTTTGGAGAGAAATATGAGAAGAAAGTTGTGAATGAGGCTAATAATAACAGTAGGTTGAGAGTATGTTTATCCTACTCTAGTGATGTCAAATGTTATAAAGAGGTTATAGAAAAACACTGGGCGGTGTTAACGATAGATTGTGAAATTTCAGATATAGTGGATGCTAAACCATCATTTGTCTATAAGAACATGTGTTCCCTTAAAAGACGGTTATGTTACCCTAAACAGGAACAGCATACTGTATGCAGTGAGTGTACTGAAGCATGCAGACATTGTCAGGCCTGTAAATATATAGATAGTGGGATTTTTCATCACCCCGACCAAAGTAATATATATAAGTTCGATATTCAGGCCACATGTAGCACTCTTCATGTTGTTTACCTGGCCCACTGCATGATTTGTAAAAAGTTCTACACTGGTAAAACAGATAGAGCATTAAAGGACAGGATCAGAGAACATTATTACCATATAGGTAAGAATGATACAGTGAGTGCCCTTTCTAAGCACGTTACAGAGACTGATACAACACATTACTTTAAATTTATGGTAATTGGACGAGTCATGAAAGGTAGTAGAAAGGGTGACATTAGGAACCAGACAGAACAGTTGGAGGCGGAGTGGATAGTAAGAATGAGAGGGGGTTTTGGGCATGGCCTGAATGACAGGGTTTCGTTAAAACCTAAACTTAAGGCTAGAGCTTTAAGGAGAAAATTAATTAGCTAGGTTAGTATTGCTACTGTATTTTTTCATATGTTAGGTTTTAAATGAATTTTTTCATAGTAACATATGAAGGGATAGTTATTTTAGAATATTTTATATATTTTTATTGAAATTATGTTTTGTAAGGTGTTTTAATCAAGTATGTATTAATTTATAGTGCTTTTACCTTTAAATGTGTTCTACATGTGACCTTGCTTTAGAGTATTTAAGGAGGGGCTATGTAATAGTGTGCTACATCTGATGAAGTAGTGATACTATGAAAGCGCTTATGTCCAGGTTTTGTTTGTGCATTAAAGACGGATTTATCTACAAGTCCTGCTGTCGTCACTGGGTCCATTTGTTGTTTTCTGCCTATATCTACAACATGTAAAAATACACCTGCTAAATGATTAATGGAAAAATAGGAGTTAAATAGGACTCTGGTGGAGAAATGCATCACTATAACGACATACATAAAATAATAGATGTAAGTAAGGTATGTAACAGTAGGTAAGTGTGCAATTATATCTACAACATGTAAAAATACAGCTGCTATAACAGTGACTCTGTAGCTCAATCTGTTAAATGCTTTGAAAACATTATTTTTTGGTCCATGTGGTCCTAAGTTCAAATATAGCTGTGTCTAGAATTTAAAATACATGCATGTGTACATCACCATTATACATTCTAATATGTTTGAGTATCTCATCACCTATTTATCCACCCAAAGCAGTACAGATGGAATGTCTGCTTCTAAATAATGGAAGTCAAAGGACTACCGTAGAACCACATCTTAACTATTCTTATTACAACATTAGAAAGTGCACAGAATGTCAGGTCATGCATTAGCATGAATTCCCAGAGGATTTTGAAGTATGTAATTCATATGTGGCCCAGTAATATCAGACTGCAGCCCACAATGATTTGCTAGTGATATTACAGACTACAGCTGCACAAGTAACATACATATATGGAGGTCATGCTAGAAGCAAGGATTGCCAGCACACACATTCCAGATGGCTACCATGACGTAACACATGACTTGGAAGTTGTCCAACTGGTTGACATAATGGTTAATGTACCCCCTATCTTGTTCTAGGACACACCAAGCATGTTACTCTGTTAATGGTACCTTTGGCTAACATACCTTAAACACATATCTTAATTTCCAGTGGGATGGGTTCCCTCAAGCTGGCTCTGGCTGTACACCAAGGCTGCCACAGATCCCACAGTTACTCTTAAGTGTTTTTGTCCTGCACAGTCTTCAGCCTCTCTGCCTATGCCTATTGCCTGCAGCAACAGCAGCAGCTTCATCCTGTAGCACACACATCTGTATGTAAAAAGTAGTGGCTACAAACATTCTCTCTGTGCTGGTGTGGTATCTTTACCCCACTAATTTTCACCCCAACATATGAGAAAGGGGATGGAATCTACATTGAGGCCTTATATCTTGTTGAGTAGTTGCATGGGATTGGCTGATTATACTGCAAATCAGCTGTATAGGCTGCATGTAGCATTACTGAACCACAGATTGGTTAAGAGGCAATCACCTGCTAATGAGAACCATCTTAAAAAGGCAAACTTCTAACTGGGAGAACCATTGTGTATGAAAGTTAGTTTGTATGTTTAACTCACTGACACAGTATGTATAAAGCATATCTTCCAACAGAGGAGTATTGTACTCCATCAGGTATCTAACCATTTTGTTTCCAACATGATGTATATGCAATGGTGGCTGGTGACTTCAAATCAAAGGGGGGCTGCAGGAGACAGCTGACTGGGTGGGGCCAATGTGAAGGTGTGTGGACAATTAGAAAGGGGAGGAGCTATGCTCAAAATCACAAACACTAGAGCTTTAATTAAATAGGCTGCCCTGAGTGCCAAACTGTCATTATGAGAACCCAATCAAGACAAAATAAAGTGTAGAAGAAAAAAATATTTCATTGCATTGGCTGCATGACAGCTTATTTAATATCTGGATGGAAACACAAAGGTTGTGAGGCATGAAAAAATAAATTACTTTTTAAATACATTACTGGAATTCCAGTCAAAGTCAAGTATAAGAAAAACAAGCAGCACTCAACTCAAACCACTTCTCCTTGCACTGCAGTTCTAATTTATATTCAGCTTTATAAAAATATCAAGTAACATGCTGAAAGTAGCAATCTATGTGATACCCCCACTTGTAAAACTGTTTCTTATCCAAAAAAGACCTACTGCCTGACAACAACTATCTATTTGTTTCATGGGTAAAACATGATCAAAGTAAAAAATGAACAGCAAACAAGAAACAGCTCAAGATAAATTGTTTAAAGGAATACTGCACAGGTTATGGACCACACGATAGATTGGAATTCTGTTTAGTTTACAGATAAAGTCTGCAAAGATGACTGCAAGTCTCCAACAAATGTAATGAGCTTCTTAAAATAATGTAATCCTGTCCTTTATTACAAATACTGTCATATACATTTCAATACTCAAGGCTTATACGTTATGTAAGTATTCTCTGCATAGCAACAACAGAAAGGGTTTCAACGTTGGTAATTCTTTAACAGTATGCTTATTAAAGCTTACTTGCATCTTACAATCTCAGACAAGCTTACCTGATGGTCATTAAAGCACTGCTACTTAAACACAGAGCAACAGACACTTTCTGAATAATAAGCATAAATCAACAGTATAACAATATGACAAAAAAACAGAACATTCTGCAAAATCAAGGACAGATGAAAAGCCACTGTAGTACATTTGTTTGCCTTGGATGGGGGGATACTCTGCACACTTACACTGCATAACTGCTCCTTGCCTTACTTGGACACATCCAGAGTCACTACATTGGGATTCAACAAGTATGTCACAATTTGAAATGTCTCTGGATGACTGTGATGGCCCTGACACATTTCTCATACCTCTCAACCTCAGAGCAACAAATCTGTACAAAGCCATACATAGAAGTGGAACAAAGGCCCATAAATAAGGACAACATTTTAAACATTGCTCTTATAAACTTAGAAAGATAATGGAATAGTAGTAAGTCTTGCATTAGTATGAATTTTCTGAAGGGTATGAAATCTGAAACTCAAATGTCTGTCATTATTTTCTAACTTCAGTCTTTAATGATTTGCCACTAATTTGCCAGAAAACCACAATTTTATGAAAAATGGACCAAAAACGTGATGCAAAAATATATAATAGTCACACAATACAGCTGGGAACCTGTCAAAGAAGGGACACTTTTTAAATATTAGTACTGTTAACTTGAGCAGTTGAGAAAATAAAAGAATCTGCATTTACATACTGTTGGAGTACAACTCACAGCATTCTGCATCAAAAGCAAGTGAACTACCTGTTGTGCTATTAACAATGCAAGCAGACTCAGCATAAGCAGCACTAAACTTCTCTTCCCCTGCAGCTCTCAGCTCTTTGTAAAACCTACTCAACACTCAGCTGTATCTCTCAACTTTGCAACACAAGAAATCTGGAAAAAGTCAAAATGTATTTTGAGGGACAAAAGCCCAAAAACCAGGGACACATTTTAAGCACTGCTTGTATAATCTTGGAAAGTTACTAGAATAAAATGCTGTGTTACCACCATACATTTCACTGCCATGTCTTGAACCCAGGACCCTGTGCAAAACAGTCAGAGCAACATACCACTATGCCAAATCAACCATTTTGTAAAAGAGAGGAAGACTGAAACTTAAATGGCTACCATTTAGTGAATTCAGTTCTCACCATAGCTGTCAACCTCTTAGCACAAAACACCTGGACAAAGTCAGTAATGGGGGAATACAGCCCTCAAACATATTCAATGAATTCAGTTCTCACCATAGCTCTCAACCTTAGCACAAAAAACCTGGACAAAGCCAATAATGGGGGAATACAGTCCCAAAAATAGGGACAAATTTCAAATATTCATCTTATAAACTTAGAAAATTGTTAGATTAAAAGGTTTTGCATTAACATGTACTTTCTAAAGAATATGAAGTATAAAATTCAAATGCCTGTCAATTTTATTTATTTAACATTTGTTAACCAGGAAAGTCTGACTTGGAACAAAAACTAATTTTCAGCAGAGGCCCAGGGAGAAATACTGCAGGAACATGTCTTTGTAACATGGGAGGACAACACAGCAAACCCACACAAACACAGGAAGGACATGCAAACTCCACACAGAAGGCACCCCAGCCAAAACTCAAACCAGTGAACTTCTAGCTGTGAGGCAACAATGCTACCATCAACTATTTAAGGAATTAAAATTTCAGAAACCACAGATTTTATGCGGAATAGAACAGAATAAAAATAGTAGGCAAAAATCTGCAAAACTTCCACAAATGGTGGTGGGTAGGGAATTCAGGCTCTTACTACCTGCACCCAAGCTACAGGGTTCAAGACTGAGGTATTCTCTAACCACCACGACTCTCTAGCCACCAGTATAAATCAACTGGGGCATTACAAACACACACACACACACACACACACACACACACACACACACACACACACACACACACACACACAAGCAATCACTTAACTGCTCATACCTAAAGATGAGTTACCTAGCATTTCTCATAACATACTTCAGAAGTCTGTCTTGGAAACATTATTTCTGTCATTATTTTCCTGACCTCTGAACTCAGCACATTACAGTGATCTTGAACATAATAATGTTAATTCAAGTCATATTTACAAAAAAATGACAACAAATGCACAAAATGCTTTTATTAAAAAAATCTCCATTAATGGATTTATAAATTGATTAATACACTTTACTGATGCTGGCTATCCAGAAACAAAATGACACAAAGAAAAAATGTGTCTGTTTGCCATTTCAAGGTGAAATAGGCCATCAGCTTTGTTTCAATGATAAAATGAGACCCCTTCCCTCAGCTAAAAATACAGAAAAACATCATCCCATAATCAAATTATACATTGTGCTACAGTTTGCGCCATATCACAATGAGCAAATCATAGAATGGCGTAGTTGAGAATGATTTACATGTTAATATTTGCTTTACTTGCTGACATTACCCAGGAGGCCTTTGTGCATTAAACTCTCTTCACATCTGATGTAATGTCCTCTTATCCAGAGGAGTCAGTAATTTTGCAACTGGCAAGTTGCTTAACAACTTCACGTGTAATGTAAGGCATCAGTTCTTAATGGCTTAGTAATTTTTTGTCACTAAAAGTATCAACATTAGCACCAGATAATATATAAAAATAATTTAGCCATCACATACAATTCTCAAATTAGCTTAGCAATCTCCTACCAATATCATATCTTTAGGGAGCATGTAAAATAAGCAACTTCTTTGGCTTTAGATCTCATATTCATATATTTATGTGGCATAGGCACCAATTTCAGTTTAAACGAAAGCATGTACATAACTGCAAAATTGTGGTCATAAAATACTATGCAGTGCACCAAACACATTTCTGTTTTTTATATAACTAATGATAAATGTCCATTGTTATATGAAACTTGAACTAAAACGTATAGCTTAAATCAACAGATTCAAGTCTCAGTTATAAACTCTTGCATTGTGTTCTGAAAAACTGATCTTTATCGCTCATTCTGCATGTGACAGGAAGTGTACTGCGTGTAATCCACTGTACTTACTGATAAGTTTTTAGTACTGAATTGCAAATGTTTATTTGTATTTTAAACAATCTTTTTCTCTTATATGATATTTGACACATACATATGGCAGCAAAGACCTCTGTTCACCAGTACAAATCAGAAAGCATCTGCACTTGTTTAAAAGCCATTAATTAGCTAGTGATACAAATCTATGGCATTTAAAAATATTGCATGTATTGCATTTGCCTCCCATGTGATCTATTTAGTGGTTCTGGAATAGAGAGAACAATAACATCAAGCAGGAATGCAATCTTTAATATTAGATGTACGATATTATATTAAGTAAGGTCCATCTAATGTGTACCACATAGACGTATTTGCAGTTAAAATTATATTGCTACAGCTTTCATCCTGTTTACTGAGCCCTTACACCTACAGCTTTAAAGTATTTATCTATAGAACCATTACAGATCTTGGAAAAGTAATGCGTAGTAAAGAATTTAGACATCCTTTTACACAGCCACTTCCAGAGATGAAAATAATGTTTCCTAATACCCCCAAGATAAATTCTGCTCGAATTATCATCAGAATAAAAGTTTACTTTATGTGCTATTTACACACGCAAAGGTCGGGAAAGTAGTGCAAATACATTAAGCCAAACTGTTTAATGCTTTCTTGCTTTGGTCTAATTGGAAATTGAAAACAACTTGTCAAACAGATCTCAAGAGATACAATACATACAATAACTTAACTATACCGCCCAAGTCCTCTGCCTAACAAACACAGTGGCGCATTCAACAGAGATAGGCTTTGCTTGGGTAAATGCAAAGAAGCAAAAACCAAGCTTGCGAGACTTTTGTCAGCGTTTGGATCAGGTGTGTTTTCTGTAATCAACACTGTACAAAATTATAATTACTGGAGTAAAATTCCTTATCACACGAATCCTCCCCGTTTCTTCTAAATAATCCTACTACTCTAGCACACTGGACAAGCAGAGTATCCTCCATGCTTCTAGCAGCACAGTTCTGGTTTCCTGGCTTTGTTCCTTCTTGTTCCTGGTCTCATTTTGAGACTGACTGCAGACCTTGCAGTCCGATCCCCTTTCAGTCTATGTGGTTAGCACCACATAGACGTCTGGGGCATCTGCACACTGCTGCCTTCTTCCTGAATCCAGACTGGCAAAACAGCAGTCCGGATTCAACTTTCTAAGCACGTTTGCGTGCAGTTCAGGAGTTTACCTTTGTGGTTCACAGCTGGAGGGGGCTGCAGTCCTGCAGTCCGATATCATGAGCCACCACTGTGTATATGTTTGAATATACTTACGGGGAATGGGGATAACACAAGTAAGCCTTTCTTAGAACTGTACTGATATCATGGCATTGATGTCCAGCTGTGTTACACCTACAGAATATGTAGAGTACAGCACAGGTTTAATGCAGTGTGTTAACTAGGTACACAGGTCTCCTGGATACTTTCTTTGTTAGCAGTTGTAATACTACACTGCTATTTGGTTGGCACTGTTGTCTTTACATATTATATGGGGAGGAGTCCTGCTATGGGGCACACTACAATGAACTCCTGTGTTGAGTGTGTGATCATATATGAGTATCTGTCATGGCATAAACAGGAGTAAGTCACTGTTGTTACTATCCTAGTTGAATCCACACACTTTGCATGTTTGGCACACTGTTGAATATGAGCTACGTAATCAAGCAATGAATACTGACAGCCTTCCTTTATTGCTGTATCTCTACATACTGTAATCCCCCATATGTGATCCTGACATGTGTTCTCATTTATTTGTATCTCAGGAGATATCATGCATACACAACACATGGCACCATTTACCAAGGCAGAAAATGACCTCATCATTGAGGCTTTGTGCCAACACTACCAAGTCCAGCTGTCCAGAGGGAGGGTAAATAGGCAAGAGCGTGCAAACTTGTGGGAAGAACTGGTGCATAACATTAATGCCATGGGTCAACAGAATCGTACATACGAGCAGGTGTGACACCGTGCCACAGATATGATACACTCTGCATGCAGACATGCAGCTGACGTGGCCAGAGATCGACAAGACACTGGTGATAGGCCTGCATAAGAACAACCTCTCTAAGCTGCAGAGGAATTCCAAGCAAACCTTGCAACACAGGACAGCTCCCAGGCATCCATCAGCCAATATTTTGTGGATGTGGGTGCCACCCATTCCTCTCAAGAGGAGTGTCCAGGTATGCTTAGATAGATCAGCATTTGAATACTGTTGCATTCAGCATGTCAAGGTGTATATAGTTTTATGTGGGTGTCAGGTGTTTTATTGTGGGGGAAGGAGGTTAGCTGCAGTTTTAAGCTCATGTAAAGATTGTGACCCACATACCTGTTAGCATAGAAGTTACTGTAAATGGGAGATATTTGGACATATTACCTCTGTTATACTGTAACATGCAATGCTGTTGCCATTACCTCTCCCTCAAAATTTTCAGGACCACCAGGAATTGGAAGAGGCCATGCTCCTGCTGCTGGTAAGCACAAAAATGATTTTTTTCAGAAATGTACATATAGCTTAATGTATTCGCTAAAGTGTCATCCCAGGCCTGCTGGCAGGATTGATGTACTGTCTGTATGATTGCCAAATGGACAGATATTTTCTGAATGTCCACAATTCAGTCATACCTCTGCCTTGTAGGTGTGACCATAGTGATTGACTTGATAGTTTTGTCAGGACATTACAGATCGCCATATGTCTCAGCTGTGCAGAGTTTTGCCAAATCTCAACAGTGTAAATAATGCATGCTGTTGTAAGGGCTGTGGAACCACACAATGAAATGGGTCTCATGGAAATGTTTCTTTTCACTTTCAGGATTGTGTTGGACACACTGATGGGTACACATCTACAATCAACCCATCAATGTCAGAGCACAGGATTGAATGTCAGCACAGGAGAGAAATGTCATTGGAAAAGTAATACAGTATAGTTTCATGGGTTCATAGGTGTTTACTAGGCTAATGAACACAAGGGCTTCTTTAAGGCCAGCCATGCATCCCAAATCTCTGACCCTTGATAAGTGTAAGCAGGGTTCTGGGAGATGAAATACTTACAAGCACGGACCTGGGAGATGAACTAGTTACAGTTTCCCTGTGTCCATTAGAAACACAAGTCCCAAACCAGGGATGCTTGTCCTGTTCCCCATTCAGTTGTGTAACTTGCACTTGATTTGTGTTAGGGCAGATCTCTGCTTCACATGGTTAGGGAGCCTGTTCCACATAGAATGTAGTCTCTGGGATACATACCTGTCTCTCCAGCAAGTCTTATTTATACCATAGGCAAGGTGTACGTCTGTAGAATGGGTAATTCTGGTACTAGTTGTTTCATGGATATGCAGGTGGTCCACAGTAGGGTCTGACAATGCCCTGTATGGCAGGCATACATCTCCCCTACAAAGGCTGTTGGACACAGAATACAGGGATAGGGCCTTGACACAGTCTGCATAGGATATTTTATGCATGCCTTGTACTGGTTTAGTGAGGAACCTGTGTGGATGTTCCAGTTGTTGGGTATGCCTGGCTAGGTACATACCAAAGGTGGCATTGCACTCAATGATAGGTCTGATGAATGCAGAATACACTAAAACAATGACTTCCCTGGATTTACATGCCATACCTTTATTAATAAGTTGGGCAACACAGAATGATTTCCCCAATACTGTAGACATGTGACAGTCAAAGGCTAGATCACTATCTATGTGTATCCCTAAGTCCCTAATTACTGGATAACTGTTAGATGTATGCTGTCAATATAATAGTTACCAGTGGATGACTTCCTAAAGCATAGTATTGTGCATTTCTTGGCATTTAGCGTTACTCCATGGCTCTGACACCAGTTGTATGTCTTTGTCAGCCCCTCCTGGAAAACATTTGTGTCAGTGTGGGAGTCAATGACAGTTCCTAATTGCAATCATCTGCAAATTTAGTGAGCCAGAGGCCACTGTCAGTGGCATTGACTTCAGACAAGTAAATGCCTAAGAGGACCACTCCAAGGAATTATTTGTGAGGGAGTCCACTTGTGACTGGCCTGTTTATAGAGGTGGACTTCCCTATGCTAACTTCCTGTCTGTGAGCCACTTGGCTATCCACCAGTTGACATACTAGTTTGTACCTCTTGAGTTTATCAACAATGCCTGATGGAGGTGCAGTGAAACATGCCTTGTCAGGCCATGGCAGGCAGTGTGAACCATTTTTCCCTCATCCATTGCTTTGGTTACCTTCTAAAATAGGTCCACCAGTTTCGGTAGGCATGAACTATCCTTAACTAAACCAAACTGGGTTTCATCCAGTGAATGGAGGTGTAATATATCTCTATTGATCATTTCCATGATAATTCTTTTTATGGCTTTACATATCAGACTAGTGAGACTTCTGGGTCTGTAGTCTTCAGGTTCTGTAGATGGCCCACCTTTGTGCAGAGGGATGACTGCTGCTGTTCACCATTCATGACCCATGAAGCCTGTTTGGTGGCTACAGTGAAATAGTAATTCCAGAAGCCCTGAAAGATCATATTTCATGCTATTTAAAAGGCATGCTGGGATATTGTCTGGGCCCATTGATGCAGTGTACTTGCTCTTAGAGAGAACATTAATGACCTATTCCCTTGTGATAATAGAGTTACTTATATTGATGGTATTTTCTGAGGGAAGGTTGAGGGGGGGAGAGAGGGGTAAAGTTGGGGCTCAAGTTATCAGCCAGGAGGTTTGCTCTTTCTTCTGCCTCATTATAGGTGGTTCCATTTACAATGAGATGCGCACACAATTGTGCCTTGCCTTTGACATTGTAGACATACCTAAAGTATGGTTTGTGGTTGTCCTTGGTCTGGGAGCCTGAACTTGCTTCAATTCTAGCTTTTAAAGACTTAATTTGTCCTCTGTGCTTTTATCCTGCTGTGTGCTGCACCTCCTATATTTTGCCATGAGTTTCTTCCTTCTGTTATACAGCCTAGTTATTCAGTGATTCCACCAGTATGCTTTGATTTTTAGTTAGCTCTGTACTTCTCCCTGGTGAGTACGGCTGCCTCTGTGCAGCTATTAACATGCTCATACAGGGTTTCTGTGAATGCTGCTGCATAGGCTGCAGTGTTCTCAGTCTTTATAGGCAATTGAGATTAGGCCAGTTTATCACCTAATAGCTGGAGGTTAGCCTTAGAGTAGTTCTTGAATATTCCATGTCTAGCTGGGGTCCATGTCTCATGTTTCCTTCAAAGGAGACCAATTTGTGGTCAGACCTTACCAGGGAAGACATCACAGTATGGTGTTGTGCATCACTCACCCATACTGGTGAGGACCAGATCCAGTATGGCTGCACTCCTGTTTGGTGTGTTGGCTATCTGGTCCAGGGAGTTTGTGTTTACAAAAGCCAGGAATCTCTGTGCCAGTATGTTTGTTGTCGTACAGGATTCCCATGTAAGAGTGGAATAATGCAAGTCACCCATAGATATGGTACTGGGTTGGATGGTTAGTGTTTCTAGTACATTTACATACATGATATGGGTGTTCTGGGTCATACAGGAGGCCTATGGGTTGCATGGAAGTAGTATTGGATTTTGCTTATTGAGAATTGAACTTGGAGCAGCTCAAGTGCATTGTCCTGTTTGACCAGCCTTGAAGTATCTTTAGTTTTGCTGTACATACGGACACATCCACCTTTAGCTCCTGCCTGTGAATTAACTGATCTAAATGTGTGGAAGGCATAATAACCATGCACTGTTGGTGTGCTCTTTGTGCATTTAAGTCACGTGTCAGTGACTGCACAGATGTCTTCTGAGAGCTCAAATAACTGTCTCTCTAGTCTAGGGAGGTATGTTGCAGGTTCTGTACTCCAAATTGGAGTATAACTCATTCATATCATAGGAAGTTACCAGGCTAATGGCCTTTGTGCCCTTCAAGCCTAGCCACGATCTACTCTTATTTTCAAGATCAGCAACAATTGCCATGCTCCAAGAGGAACACAGGTGGAACCCCCAGTGTGAATTTATGGTTACACATCCAACTGTCCACATTGCGTTTGAAGAGGGCCAATGATGTGCTCTGTCTGACATGAAGTGGGAGTCGATTCCAAAGATGTGGTAACCTCTGGGAGACAAATCTGACCCTCCAGCATGGTCTAATACTGTTACATACCAGCTTACTGTCTTTAGAGTTAGTAACCCGTGTACCATTTGATTTGCAGATATGCAGCATTTCAAATAAAGCATGGCAAGAGATTACCTTATATGCAAGGCATAGATCACCTATGAGTAGTCTGTATGAAACAGAATGATGTGACAGTGATCTCAGGCAATCCACACAGGACAGATGCTGAAGAACTTGAATTATCCTTGTGAGGAACCTTTGCGGTCTCTCCAATTGCTGCAGTTGCTTGGAAAGGTGCATACCAAAAGGGGTGTTGTACTCCATCACTGGCCTGATGCGGGGACAGTACAGAGAGGTTATAATTTATTTCACTTTCTGGATGAAATGGTCTTACTTATGAAGTGAGCAATATAGAATGCTCTCCTTACCACTATGGAGACATGCTAATCAAAGGTAAGGTTACTGTCAACCTGTGTGCCCAGGTCTCGCACCACTGAGTGAATACTTAGTGTTTTGTTATCAATGTGGTAGTTAGTTGGAACATTGCACATACTGAGAGGGATGATAATACATTTTTTGGAATTAAGGTTAAGGCCATGACTTTGGTATCAATCATTTGTGTGTAGGAGCCTCTTGTAGGATGCTGACATCATTTGGAGATTCTATGACCACTCCTAGTTTGCAGTCATCAGCTTTGTCAGCCAAAGATCCTTTAGGTTTAGCTTGTACTTTGGAGAACTTTTCCAAACAGTAGAGGTGCCAGGACAGATATCTGTGGAACACCATTGGTTACAGGTCTGCTGTTTGAGGTGGATTCCCCAATTTTGACTATATGGGTTCTATCAGTGAGCCAGTAAGTGACCTATCTAACGATATAAGGGTTGGTACCTCACTGGGTGACAAGCCCAGTTTTAATTATAGAAATTGTAAAAATTTAGAAAGAAAGTTATGCTATAAGGATTTCAGATAGTGACTAACAGCAGGGTAAGCAATAAGCATGGCACTTTTCTATGCCATGCATGCAGTTGCTGTAGAGATATTGTTAATGATAATACCTTCAAACATCCATTAACAGAAAAGATGAATTATTTAAAATGTTATGCTAATTGTAACACTGCTTATATTGTTTATTTAACCACATGCTGCAAATGTTCATGTTTTTATGTTGGTAAATCCAGTTGGAAATTCAAAGAATGGTTACCGAGCACAAATCTGACATATGTAGGAATGTTCAGATGAACGCCCTAGCTAAATACATTATAGATACTGATTCTACACATCTTTTTAAGTTTAGAGTTATTGATGTAATAAATAAAAGTATTAGAGGGGGTGACATAAATAACCTTTTACAGCTGTGTGAATATAATTGGATACTAAAGCTTGAAGCAGATGTTTTTCCTGGTTTGAAAATACAATTAGCATTAAGCCTGTTTTATTTAGAAAACAGATACACTATCATTAATCGTTTGTATGTTTTTATTGGATGGCTGTGTCATATGACTAAATGAGGTTTGATGTAAATAATTATTATTCAATTGATAAGTTGAGCACTGAAGGGTTTATCCCAAAAGCTGTGCATTGGTATATGTTTTACAATAAATGTTAGTGTGAACGTGTCTATGTCGTTTTTTTATTTTCATTGATACTGCTTAACATCCACACACACCAAGTTGGCTGCAGTGACAATAGTACCACTTCCTATCTATGTTTACAGCACACTGCACAGTGCACACACCAAGTTGGCTGCAGTTAGAATAGAACCCATACCTGTCTAAGTTCAGAGACTACAGAATTCACAAAATAGCTCACACACCACTGCTCAAGTCTGACATTAGTATGGCTCTTGGTAATCTTATGATAGATGATATCAGCAGGCCTTGTGGAGGACAATAGTTTAGAGACCTGCAAAACCTGCCTAAGTTCAAAGACTACAGAACACACAACATATCGGACACGCCACTGCTCAAGTATGACATTACTATGGTTCTAGGTAATCCTACGGTAGATATCAGCAGGCCTTGTGGAGGACAAGAATTTAGAGGACTGTAGTACCCACAAGGCCCAAAACAGCAGAAAACCATGCCACTTTGGGATTGGCACTTTTTTGTAGGGAGAAGCGCGCGCACACACACACACACACACACACACATACACACACAGTGAGCTGGAGTGAGATTAGAACCCTTAACTATTTAGTTTTACACACTAAAGATCACAGTACTTAATGCACACACCCCAGATCAGGTCTGGCATTAACTTGTCTTTAGATAATCTTATAGTAGATGACATCAGCAGGCTTTGCAGAGGAGAAGAGTTTGAAGGCCTGCAGCACCTGCAAAACCCAAAACAGCAGAAAATCATGCCAGTTTGGGATTCATACTTGCTTTGTAGGAAGGTGTATACACGTACACAGCAAGTGACCTGGAGTGAGATTAGAGCCCCTATTCATCTAGTTTTATAAACAAATCATTATACTTAATCCACGCACCATGGCTCAAGTCTGACATTAGTATGGCTTTAGGTAATCTTATGGTATATAACATCAGCAGGCCTTGTGTAAGGCAAGAGTTTGGAAGGCTGCATCAACTGTAAGAACTAAAAAGTGAAAACCAATGCCAGTTTCAAATTCACACTTTCTCTTTGGGGAGATAAACACACACACACGTATGTATGTATGTATGTATGTATATGTGTGTACATATATATATATATATATATATATATATATATATATATATATATATATATATATATATATTTATTTATTTTACATTTGTTGACCGGGCTAGTCTAGCTGGATATATGTCCATTTTCAGTAGAGGCCCGGGGAGATAAGCTCCAAACAGTTAAAATAAATTCACATCAAAGAAATACATGTTTAAAATGCAGATACATTTACAGTAAAAGAGAAAAAAAGATAAAGAAAAAAGATAATAACTGTTCACATATTAATAATGTATAAAAATGCAGTAAATTAGACTTGATTAGTACAAGTACTGTTTCAAGTAGACATTCAGAAAGAATAATAGCATAATATACATGTAATACATCTAGTAGTAAAACATTTTTTTTTTTAGTAGTAATTAATACTATGATGGAGAAATAGATCGTTAGATGTTAGGATGAAGTATATGCAGGGTTCTAAAGGTAAGGACTGAGTCGTGTATCAGGAGCTAGATAGTCAGTCAGGATTAGTACAGGGGCACAACCACTGTGTTTTGAGAAAGAGCTTAAGTTTCTTTTTAAATAGAGTTGTGGAGGGAATTGTAGATAGTTCAGAGGGAAGTAGGTTCCAGTGTTTTCCAACAGTATTAGAGAAGAGGGAATCTCCAGCCTTGTTGTTTGCTTTGTCAATATTTACAAGAAGTTTGTGTGCAGATCTTAGAGACTTCAGGTTATGGTAAGGGTAAATAAGAATAGATAGAATAGGTGTTTTGGCAGGTTGATACAGTATTTTATGGGTGATGGCTAGTTGATTAATTTTCAGCTGCTGCTGAAATTCAAGCCAGCCTAGTTGCTTTAGATTAATACAGTGGTGGGTTCTGATAGGGTTACCTGTAGCAAACCTGGCTATGCTATTGTAGGTGTTTTCTAATTTCATAAGATTATGTTTTGACAGGTTAGTAAATATGGGTGAGGCATAGAGAAGGGAAGAGATTAGATGGGAGTGGGCAATAGTTATTCTAGTTGCTGGAGTGAGGTAGGGTTTGAGTCTGTAAAGGGAGCCTATTTTTTTATTAATAGTTTTCAAGGTGTTGCTGATATGGGTGTCGAAGTTAAGGTTGTTGTCGATTGTGATGCCTAGCAGTTTGGTAGTAAGATCTTGGGACATAGGTGTGCCATTTCTAGATTATATTGTAAAGTCTATTTGGGGGGGGATTTATTTGTAGATGTGAATAGGAGTTTAGTTTTTTTGGGGTTAAGTAGGAGACATTGTTGTGTAAACCCCTGTTCAACAGGGTTAAATATGAGTTGTGTCAGAGAGTGAAGTTTTGATACAGTTGTGGCTGAGCAAATAAGTGTGGAATCATCTGCATATTGTATGCATGTAGCTAGGGGAACTGCTTGGTGGAGGTCATTTATGAATAAAGAAAACAGGAGAGGACCCAGTATGGACCCTTGAGGGACACCGATGTTAACTGGTAGATGGGTAGATAGAGTGGAGTTCCAGAGTACAGCTTGATGTCTGTTAGTTAAGTAGGACTTGAACCATTTAATAGGTAGAATGTCAAGTGAGAGAGATTGAAGAATTTGTATGAGTATTTGGTGGTTGACCATGTCAAAAGCCTTAGACAGGTCTAAGAAAAGTGCAGAGGAAAGGGTGTTAAGGTTACGTTTGTTGTTGATGGTGTCTGTAAATGAAAGGAGGGCAGTGGTATACACACACACACACACACACACACACACACACACACACACACACACACACACACACACACACACACACACACACACACACACCAAGTTGGCTGGAGTGAGATTAGAACCCCTATCTAATTTCACATACTACAGATCACAGTACTTAACACACACCACAGCTCAAGTCTGTGTTGAAAATGACTGCAGGTGAAGTAATCCTACGGAATGTAAACAAGCCCTATGTTGAACAGCTTGGGAGGCCTGCAGAGTCACGTTCCATATTATTGTCATCTGCAACTAGTAGCCTAACAGTCAGAAAACTGTTTTGTAGCTTAGCTATGTGAGAATAGTACCCATTTTGGGCATATGTGTCTGTTTGCATTTGGATGGACAAGCTTGTGGCAAAACTAAATTAGCCCTTTCAATGAGTGTGCACACAACATAATACATTTCACAACTTGTTCAATTGTTGATGTATGTGTGGTAAAATCCAGCAGACACAGGGGGCTGTAGTGAATGTGGGTGTTGTTGCTGCTGTAGATACAAACATATGGCTTCACAATATATGTACATATTCATATACTGTGCCATACTTTTTCAAGGTTTCCACATGCTGTCTTAGGGAGACATGGTATGACTCATCACTGTCCAGATGTTTGCAGCAAGTACATGTTTGACTAATATTTATGTGCGTTTCACATAAAATTGTTGTTTGCTGCCAAATGTGGTATCATTTGCACATAACATGAGAGAAGACTGCCAGAACTCTGAACTTCAGATGTCCCAATAGTCCTCCAATTGCAACACATCAGTAAAAACTAAAAGAAAAACCCAGCCAAGCTAGGTTTTCCACTCTGTGATTCCTTAAAACCTCTTGTGTTAGAGGTAATTGGGATAAATGCAAATGACCCCTTGGCTGGGTTTTTCTTTTAGTTTTTACTGATTGTTTTTCTGCATAACCTTGTTACTCATTCTAATTGCAACATGTTATTCTAGGCACTTCCACATTTTTGTAAGTGCATTATCTAATGTTGAGCCCTTCCTTTTTGTCCTTTGACCAACATTATATGTCATAGTGCAGCTTTACCCTCCATGATGTGGGTATGTAGGGCAATACAGACACGCACACACGCACACACAATATATATATATATATATATATATATATATATATATATATATATATATATATATATATATATATATATGTTTCAAATTGCATGAGGAGCAACGGATTTGTGCTCTGCTTAACTAAGTGTACGGGCATGCGCAGTGGCATTTTTAGGATTGTTTGCACGTTGCTAATCAGGGCGCAAATAGGAGGTGTATTGCTTAAATCAGACACTTACTGTTCCATAAACTGACTCCAGTCCACATCTAGATGTGACCTCTGAACCTGTTTCTGCACTGCTGCTCTTTACGCAAATTGGCTAAGACTTTTTAAATAGGTTTTAGATATGCAGCATAGCAACCAAATGTGTAATTAACTTGTGAAATAGATTAATACTAGTACAGCAAACACAGAGTCACAGGCTGTAAAAAAAAATATGTGTTACTACTTCACATGTAAAATATATAGATATTGTGGGAGTAGAACCCTGAACACCATCACACAAGCTATCCACCTTAGTCCTCTGAATCACAGAAGCTGCTTGACAGAAATCCGATAATTCATCATACCATCACCTGCATAAATATGTACATTGCTATTCCTTAGTTACCTAACACATAGAATGCAAGTTCAAATTGCACCTTACTGTCTTGATACTGTGTGGCATACTAACTGTGTGAAATGCTCATTTAGCATAGATGATTTAGTGTTATGGCAGTTACAAGGGGACACTGCTGTTTTGAGTGGTGGGGGAACAAAAGCCCATGTTTTGCTAGGATGCACACTAGTCTATCATTTAACCTCACTTTCTAACATGTCCTTTGAATGATGTATCAGTAATCTGTTGCAGTAGAACTGCATGAATATTCCATGCATGAGGCCTACCAATTACAAATGGTGGCATGTTAGTGGAATGAGTGTCTGTAGTCCCATGTGGATGTAATTTCTCTCCAAATAGCCCAGTATAGTTACCTACATAATGTACCTGGTCCATAGCTACAGTGACATAATAATCCACTAGACTACTGTGCAGGTTAAGGACTTACCTTGCAAATGCAGTATTTGACAACTGTAGTTTAGGGCTGACTCTGTCTGAAGCAAGCAGTACACAGCCAATACATGGATAGGTGCAGGATGTCTGATTTGGCTGGCATCAATTTTAATATATGTATGTGAGTAGGAATAAGGTGTTAGTCCCTAGGTCCCTAGGTTGTCAGTGAATGTGCTATGCATTGTCTCTTAGCCAAAGCCAGGGCGTACTGAGCATGCCTATGTCTGCCTACAGGGACATCTGCAGAGGGTTCCTCCTCCGAGTCCTCCTGTGACTGTGACTGTTTTGACATAGGCACTGGTTGGAGCTATCTCTTCCCTTTGCTGATCCTGCTGCAGCTGTTACTGCAGGACCTCAGTCTGTAGCACAGAGCATACAGTGAATATCTGTGCACATGTGGCTGGAGTATACTGCAAGGCTCCACCAAATATATTGAGGTACTGTAACCGTGATTTCAGAAACCCAAACACACGCTCTATGATGTTCCTAGATTGTGTGTGTGAATACTCTCTGTTCAGATTGCAATTGTTTTTACATAGGAATGTCCACAAGAAGTTTAAAAAAGCATATTAGGGGACATATTTATTCTATTAAAACAAAAGACAAGAATAATGCTTTATATAGGCACACACTAGTATGTAAAGACAGTAAGAAGTTTTTATTTTCTGTGTTGGAGCAGGTGCCAAAGGACTGTAGAGGAGGGAATTACAGGAACGTTTTTGAGAAAAAGGAACACTTAGCTTAAACTAAGGGCAGACAAACTGCCAGGAATTAATGATTCTATCAATATTAAATGTTTTTTTAAAAACCAAAAGGCTGAAAGCAACTAAATAATGTAATATTTTTTTTATCTATTTTCATTACTGTCAGTATTAGTATACATTATGTAGTCTCTTTAAATAGTGAATTGTTTAATAATGTTTTACTTAACTGAATGATTATTTAATTAAGTAAATGCTTTTATTGGTTGTTAAGGGGTTTAAAAGGATTGTATGTACTTTATCACACTTGTTCTGAAGAAGTCTTTTTTGTAATACGAAAGTGAAGATTAAAAGTTTTTAATGCTAAATTTGGGAACTGTGTCTTGTTTAAAGCAAGCCTTGGTGGAATAATTTATTTTTTGGTCTGTTTTTTCTGCCTATTCGTATTGTAATCATTTTTAGTTGTATATGCATAACTGTTTGTATCTCCCAACACATGCTATATTTTTTACTGAGGAAAAAAAGTGAAAACAAATGATGTAACATGTTATGATAATGAGAATACTTAGCATTAATACAGCACCTAGAGTGCACACTGAAAATCAGGACTTGCTAATTCAGTCTCAAAAGCTTCTCCAGCTCATACCTTTTACATATACATTTAGGTGTTTGCTAATCAGGTGGGTGGACTGGTCCTTGGACCATTTTCGGCTACAGCCCCAACATGGTGAAAAATTGTGAATTGTACGTAAAGTCAAAAAACAAAGAACTTCAGTTAGCAAGAGGTGTTAACATGTATTACAGTTTCCAGAGCATTTCTGATTTTATCCAGTGGAACTTCCTATAATGTCATTGGTGATGTGGACAGTTGCCTTCTTGTGGAGAAGGAGATTTCTGAGAGCTAAAATTAGTGATGACCCTTACAGTGAGTAGCAGTAGCCAAACTAAGAGCTAGCAGGAGTCATGTGCTTTTAATAGATATTAGCACTGTAACATTTTGAATCTGCAACACATAGCTGCAGAAATTATTTCAGAATGCAGAACAGTGGATATCGACATTAGACTGGGTTATCTGGAGTGTTTCGAGGGTATAACAGAGTATTACTATTAATCATTGTCAAAGAGTTCTAGCTATAACTATTATAATCAATCATTATCAAAGCAGTTATAGCCCCCAAATTGTTAGAGGTATTTCTTGAGCTTCTTTCTGTAATCAGGTTATTTTAACACCATATGCAGGATCATTTATTTTATTAATTTATTTTTACATTTGCTAACTGGGTAAGAAACTCTTTTCAGGCACAACCAGGACCACTTGGCAAGAAAAAGACAGCAATTATAATTGACTACCAGAGCATAAAAAAAACTGAATGAAGATTACAAAGGTTGTAAAAATACAGCTTTAATTAAACACTTTGAGTGGCTTGTCCACAAAAGCCTTCAAGTAAGTGACACAGAAAATATCCAAGGGAAAATAAGAAAAACATGCACCAATGAATAACACAAGACTACTTTTTTTTTAAGACCAATGGACAGACAGTCCCTTTTCAGAGGTGATCTGGGAGCAAAGTCTGAGTAAGTGACTTGCTCAAGGTCACACAGGAAGCAAATGAGGGTTGGTGGAATCAAACTCTGCAAAACCAAAACTAAAGCTCATAACTTTAACCTCTATGCCAACTACAAGAAGGCAATTTTCTGTACTATGAGTGGCATTTTTTATACATTTGTTAAATAGGAAGGCCATTGGATAAAAATTACAAATGCTCTGGAAACAGTAATAAATGTTAACACCTATTGCCAAATTAATTTTTTTTGTTTTTTGACTTTATGTGTAATTCACATGTGTTTGCACTATGTTGGGGCTATAGCCGAAAGGAAGAGCACAATAAATAAATAAATAAACAATCAAACAATTAAAAGTATCCAATCACATTTTAAAATTTATCAGATGATATACAATCAGTTTCCTTATTCATGCCTTTTGGTTGATCATTTAAAGTATATATGCTATCCTTCTGTAGTAACTTTTGAAATAGTAAATACATTTCAAACAATTTAACAGTGATGTAAAGTAAAACAAATCACAAATGCAAGCAGGAATAACAGTCACAATATAATGTTGCGATAATGAATAAATATACACGGCAATAAGGTAATATGGCAGAAATACAATGAGAGCATAGCAGAATAAAATCAATGTGAAAGTGTGAAAAAGCATATTTGCAAAGGAGGTTAAGGTAGGGTGTGAGGAGAGAAGGCTGAGTGTTGGGGTGGAAGAGATAAATGAGAGGCACTAGGAATGAGAGAGAGATGTCAAAGGTATGCTTAGTCTGTACATAGTGTTGATAATGGTGACTAAATGCAGGTGCAAGGGTAAGAATATAATGGTGAAATACTGTTGAAATGCTGATATTGAGTAAGTAGTAACAAGGTACATAGATAAGCAAATGAAGATAGCTGAGGGGTAGAAAAGGGTGGAAAATATTAAGTCTAAGGGTGAATGAACCAAAGTTAAAACAGCATTGAAAAAGTATTAAACAAGACAGAGAAGTGGTATTAAGAGGGTAATATAAAAAAAAGGAGCAACAGATATGGAGGAAGAAAATAACCTCCAAATTAACTACTAATAAAACAAAATATTATGCTTTTTTCCTCCCCTTACAGACCCTCTCAACATCCTGTCCTTACTATCTCAGACAATAAGAACCATATTATTCTTTTTGTAGGTAAGTACCGATGGACAGACCACTGGTGTAGCAGTCAGCACTGTTGTCTCACAGCAAGAGGTTCTCTGGTTCGATTCTTGACTGGGGTGCCTTCTGTCAACGATTTCTTGACTTCATCAATCCTAACACACTAGACAAGCTTGTCTCATCCTCCACAAGGGGAGATAACATTCTGGACTTGGTTCTCACCAACACGGGTGACTGCTGTACCACTCCCATAGTATGTTCTTCCCTAGTGAGATCAGATCATTGGTCTGTCTCATTCTGTTTCTATCCCACCCAATGCCCTCCCCCAGCCATAACCAGGCTAAAAAATCCTCAAAAGCTGACTACAACCTCCTAAGGGAGGGTATCAGTAGCTTCGCACCTCTGCTCCCCTCAGAGGATGCAAACAACTATGCTGAACAGTATGCCAGTGCAGTATACAAGCAACTGTACAACTGCATGGACTCAGCCATACCCAACAGAACTAAAATCTTCTCCTCAAGGAAACACAAACCTGTTTGGTGAGCATCCTCTATCAACAGGCTTTACATGTCCAAGGGTAAAAAGGAACAAATTCCAAACTGGAAAAACTCCCTCCTTAGCCTCAACAAGCAAATTAGATCACTAGTGAAAATCTCCAAAGCCAATTATGAATTGAAACTAGCCTCCAAAATAAAGGGAAATCACAAAGCCTTCTGCAGTTATGTCAGAAACCTCCATGGCAAAGTGCTGGTTTACTCCAAATTAGTACCTAACAGTATCACTTACACTGATCCTGTTGACTTAGCCAACCTGCTAGCAGATAGATTCAGTGCAAACTTCACCCCCCTGCCCCCCCCAAGGCCCATTCTACATCCCCAATACTTGTCCCGCATCTCACATCTCTGTAGATCAAGTGTTAAAGGCCCAAGCAAAGAACACAGCTTCCATGGAACCTGATAGTATCCCAGGCTGTATCCTGCACCATCTCCAGCAAGAACTAGCTTCGCCATTGAGCACCCTATTCAACCACAGCCTAAGTACAGGCTTCATTCCAGCAGAGTGGAGAACTGCCATGGTCATCCCTTTGCAGAAAGGTGGTGCCACTACTGATCCTGGAAACTATCACCCCATTAGCTTGACAAGTCTGATCTGTAAAGCCATGGAGTATATTATTATGGATCTCATAAACAAGGACATAGGCAATCTCCAAGCACTTCACCCCACCCAGTTAGGATTTGTCAAGGGTAGATCCTACTTGTTGAACCCGGTCTACTTTTTTAAGCTGTCACCAAGGCCCTGGATGAGGGAAAGTCAATACATCCAGCTTACCTTGACTTGGCCAAGGCCTATGACACAATCTCCCACTAGGGCATCATCGAAAAGCTAACACAACTTGGTATAAATCCCTATCTCATCAGGTGGGTGGTCAACTGGCTCACAAATAGGACCCACAAGGTCAAAATAGGTGCCTCCACCTCCAACAGCAGACCTGTCACTACTGGTGTTTCCCAGGGATCTGTCCTGGGACCCCTACTGTTTGCCATCTACTTCTCAGAGGTCCAGGCAAAGACAAAAGGCCTGTGGCTGACCAAGTTTGTGGACGACTAAGTTGGGTGCTGACTGACTCCCCAAATGATGTTAACATACTGCAAGAGGTGCTTACAGCAACAAATGACTGTTGTCAAAGTCATGGCATTAAGTTAAATGCAAAAAATGTATTATCATACCATTTGGCAAAAACATGGCCCCTACTGATTACCACATCAATGGCAACCCCCTAAGCACACAACCTGTGGTGATAGATCTGGGTACTCAGGTTGACAACAATCTCACATTCGACCATCATGTGGCAGCAGTGGTCAGAAAAGCCTTTTACTTGGTTCATCTCATCAGTAAAGGGATTTCATCCAGAAAAAATAAGGTTATTACCTCTCTGTACTCCTCCCTCATTAGGCCTATAATTGAGTATAATGCCCCATTTGGTATGTACCTCTCCAAACACCTGCACCAACTGGAAAGGCCACAGAAATACCTCACAAAGAGAATCCATGGCCTCCAACACCTGTCCTATGCGAACAGGCTCAAATCACTATCACTTTACTCAGTGTCGTACAGATTGCTCAGAGGTGATCTGTGTCTCACCTACAAGGCAATTTCAGACCCTGCCCTACTAGAGATGCTCCATATCCATAAGTCTAATTCTTCATGCATTACCCACTCAAAAGGCCTAAATCTAATATGTGACATCAACAAAACCTGCTGAAGAGACAGGTTTGTCCCCCAGAGGCTGCCATGACTCTGGAATAGACTTTCCATACACGTCAAACAAAGCACTTCGCTGACCCTCTTCAAACGCAATCTTGATGAGTGGATATGAAACCACAACTTTGTCCCTGGGGTTCCACCTGTGTCCCTCATTGATAGGGATGACAAGTGCTGACAGAGGTTTATTTTTTGGGGGATAAACTCTTGGCTAGGCTTGCAAGGGCTTCAGAGCCATTAGCCTAGTAACCTCCTATGAGCCTGTGATCCTGCATGTCCTCCATGCATTTGTGTGGGTTTCCTCCAGTTTCCTCCCACATTCCAAAGACATGCAGTAGGTGGACTGGACACTCTAAATTGGCCTTAGGTGTGAGTGTGTGCATGCAAGTGTGTGGTGCACCCTCTGAGGAGGGTAGGGCCTTGGGCTAGCAACCTCACCCTGTAGGTGGATTGGACAGTCTAAATTGGCCCTAGGTGTGAGTGTGTGTGTGCAAGTGTGTGGGGCACCCTCTCAGTAGGGTTGGGCCTTGGGCTAGCAACCCAACCCTGTAAAACCTATACCTACTATGGAAACAATGAGTGCTGAAGGGCGCTCGTTACCCGATGTGCTAAATGCACGGAAGCGAATCCGCGTTCCAGCTCAGTGCAGATATCTAGACCTAACCCTTGACTCTGCATTAAGCTTTTTAAACCCAGACACACACACACACACACACACACACACACACACACACACACACACACACACACACACACACACACACACAGAACAGTTACAGACAAGAGCAAGCATTACAAAAATAGCTACCCAAATGAAATGCGCTTTTCTTGGGATATACAAAGTGAGGAAAGTAAAGGAACAGAAAAGAAAAGAGAGGTGGTGAAAGGCAAATAAGAGGAACATTGCAAGCAGAAAGAAGACTCCATTCATTTTTTCACAGCACAAAAAGCAGCAGAAAGCAGTATGAACACCATAGTGTATGTGCTGATGTGTTTTCAGAGAAGAAAGGCATTTGCAACCCTGATGATGCACAAGACTAGGGGAACACATATGCTAATCCCAAGTGGTGATGGAAATGAACAGAGCTGGATTTAGGGATTATGAGTGGGAGTTGTAATGTAAAATGGGGCTTAACCAAATAGTGTTTATAGTAACATGTAACATAGACTGGGCCTTGACCAAACAGTATTTACAGTAACATGTAACATAGAATGAGCCTTGACCAAATAGTATTTACAGTAACATGCAAGTACAACAGGCATTGTCCAAATAGTATTTACTGTAATATGCAAGTAGAATGGACCTTGCCCAGATAGCATTTACAGTAATATATAAATAAAATGGGCCTTGTCTGGACAGTATTTACAGTAACATGCAAGATGTGACACTCCTTACGTCTATGTTGCAGCTCCTCATCTGCTTTGTCAGTTGCATCCATCTTAGACAGTGTTGCATTATCCCATCCATTTTCCTCTTCCCTAAACCTTTCTTTAACTTAATTCACTGAGGTACCTTTCCTGTTACATTACCAGTGCTCTCTTTTCCTCTGCTTCCTCAGTTCACCTGCTTGCAGGACTTCACCATGGGTCTCCTACAGTGGCAGCCACAATGACAGCCTCCTAGACCCAAGGAATGACTACATAACTGTGTATCCAACACCAGAGCCACTGTGAATAATGTCATATTATAGTTAAATTAAAAAAAATCTGAACCACAGGGTGAGAAAAACATCTCATCTACAGCAAAATTAAAGAATGCTGTATATCTTGATAATCTTAACGGTGCTACTACTTAACTCATTAACCCCGAGTACCTTCTCATGGCGCCTCTGTGCTTAACACCGAGCGCGCCATGAGAAGATAGGAATTCCATTATGTTAACCCTGAGAGCCTTCCAGCAACGCAAGTAAGTTTACAGCCCTAATTTGAAGGTATTTTTGAAAAATAAGTTGAGAAAGTAACTGAATGCTGTCAGTTACCTTCTCAACTTAGGATTTAGAGTGGAGTTACTTGATGGTCCTATTGGACTTTTATAAGTAAATTGGGTCGGAAAGCTCCCTGTATATTCATATGATTACAGCAAAGCATTTCCTAAATGAAGTGGTGGCAGCCAATCAGATTCGTACATGACTCAAGCATATTACGTGATTTTTAGGTTTTAGTAGCGGCAAAGAAATCCTTGACTTGCCTGTAGTGTTTCATTTTAGCAGGTAAGATACTGATGAAAAGTTTGTATTGGTTTATTTTACAAAAAAATGCACTAAACCTTCAGGCAGAATGTGTCGATATATTTTTTAGTGTCCCTCTGAGTAAGTAAACATTCAACGGACATTTGTGCATTTTTTTATGTGACAGTTGTATATCACTGTTTTTGCTAGCTAGCATTGTTATGAAACTTGGGTTGCTTTAGGGGTTAGAGTCTTGTAAAGTATTGCTACGGAACTGAGTAGTGTGTGTAATCTTCTTTTGATTCTGTTGTCGTCAACAAAAAATTGTCCGTTTTCTGGGCCGTTTTGAAAACGCTGCCGACTTTGGGCTTGCTAAACTAATTCTGGCCAATATGTGTTGGTGTTGAATTTGTCCAAATGTCGTTCAACAAGAAAGGTTTCGCGAGGCATGTGCTTTGTCAAAATTTGCAATTACCTATTTAACATTTTTAAAATAAAATAGTGAAGTATATTAAGAGAAATATTTTAAGCTTGAGCATTCATCGTACCATT
>NC_056734.1:117499215-117527240 GCF_019279795.1 Protopterus annectens
GTTTTTTCCCCAGGGGAAAACAGCCCTAAACTCTGTGTAAGAGACCAGCTAAAATGTCTCTTACGGACTGAAAATGGACATGCTAAATACCTCACTTGCAGCGAAGGTATGCAAATGAGATATATTAGCGATCCACGAAGCAGAAACCAGCCCATGTAAGAGACGTTTTAGCTGCAGAAATGTACTCGGTTGACAACTGAGTACGTTGTCAGCTCCAAATAAAGGGTGCATATGTGTCAGGCAGCATGCCAATGGCCAAATATGTGGCCATTGGCAAGGTAACCCGATGCAAAAATAATAAAAATATAATTTTTTCAGCGATCGCCGATGTTTAAACCAGCGCAGCCCAGCAAAAATGGGCTGCGCTGTATAAAACATAAAAATGAAGGCTATAAACCCACAAATGTGGGTTTTATGCAATACATGGAATGACAATGCAGGGACCAGCAGACCAAAAAACAACATGCCACCATGTAGTGGTTGCTAAGGGGGGAAGCTGAGTGTAAGAAATGTAACTAAGCATTAGTAGGCAATCTCATGTAAATGAGGGTTAGGATACTGAATCTCACAGTCACATAGCAAATGAGCACAGTCTGAGTAGTGTAAGAGATACATAAGAGGGAGGAATAGAGTAGGAGATAGGTGACATCACAGGGGGGAATGGTAGAAAGAAATGAAGTTCATTGGAGGTCAGTGTAACATGACAGATGACAGACACAGATCAGGGAAAGAGGAGTGCCACAAGATAAGTCTGGGAAAGTCAAGAAATGGAAGGTGTACACTGTTACTTACACTAAAGTTTCTTGCTGGGCGTGCATGTGCACGTGTGCACACCATGATGCGCGAGTAGGGCAGTGTGCGCACGTGTAAGGTAGACTGAGCATGTGGGAGTGTGTTGGTAGATGTTTAACACTGTTTGCGCTGGTGTGTGCGCGTGTAGGGCAGGCTGAGCATGTAGGAGGCTGTTGGCAGACTTGTAACACTGTTTGTGTGGGAGTGCACCCGTTTTAACCCGAATAAGTAGATTCTGAACCGTGTAAGCACGTGTGCGTGCGTGTAAGCCACTGTGAGCATGTTTCTGCTGGTATGCACGTTGCTCCCCCCTGAGGAAACAGAAAGGAAAAAGGAAGCAACAGAATTAGTAGGAAACTAGCAGGGAATACTGCTGAAGCTAGCAGGTGAAAACAATTAGAAGCAGGCAATTACACAGGCAGAATAGTAGCCCAGCCCAGCACTTAAAACTCTGCAAACAGTAGTGCAGGATGTTTCTCCTAAGAGACACTGCAAGACAGGAGTAAGCTAATAGAAGTGAAAACTGAAAAAGCTTCACTCAGAGCAGAAATGTTAGGGGTTGCCATAGCTGTCATAATGAGACATAGGCGACTTGCTGAGGGTGGTGACAATGCAGATGGTGCCAGACAACCAACACTGAGGAGACAGAGAAGAGTGTACAGGCCCAGGGTCACCTACCATGGGTTACACGAGCTGGAGATAGTAGAGCACTATAGAGTGGACAGAGACCTCCTGCAGCAAATAGTTCAGCTGTGCAGGCCACGCCTCACACACAGAACCAACAGAGGGGAACCCATCCCAGTGGAAACCAAGGTATCTGTTGGCCTAAGAATACTAGCAACAGGTACCTTCCAGAGACCAACTGGTGATATGATGGGGATATCACAGGCATCAGCCTCCAGGGTACTGCACCAGTTCCTGAATGCCATGTCAGCACATGTCGGTGATCATGTATATTTCCCCAATGCCCGTGAGGTATTGGCCAGCAATATACGTCTCTTCCAGCAAATAGCGGAATACCCTGAGGTAGTGGGTGCAAAAGACTGCACGCACATATGCATCAAGGCACCAGCCAGTGAGCGAGGTAGGGCCTACATTAATCTCAAGGAATTCCCCTCCATCAACTGCCAGGTCATGTGTGATGCCCAGGGCATAATAATGAATGTGTGTGCTGGCTGCCCTGGGAGTTACCATGATTCCCACATCTGGCATTTGATGCAGCTGTACCAGACATTTGCCAATGGGGACATCCCACATGGACACCTAGTGGGGGATGCAGGTTATGCACTGGAGCCATGGCTGATGACACCCATCAGAAACGCACACACACCTGAACAGGAACGCCATAATGAGGCACATGCACAAACACGTAATGTAATAGAGCGTGTGTTTGGGCTGCTGAAGTCACGGTTCCGGTGTCTGGACACATCTGGTGGAGCCTTGCAGTACACACCAACTACATGTACCCAAATTGTCATGGTATGTGCTATGCTACATAATATGATCTTGCGAAAACAGCTGCAGCAGGACCAGCATAGGGCTGGGCCAAACAGCCCCCCACCATTCCCAAGGCCATCACAGGCAGAGCGTGACTCGGAGAAGGAACAACCTGAGCCTGCCCCAGTAGGCAGAAGGAGACATGCCCAGTATGCCCTGGCCTTGGCAAAGAGGCAACGCATAGCACATACACTGGCTCAGTAGGAACCCTGGGAATGATACCCCCTCTGACTCACTCAAATAATAACATGGATGCCTAAAATGACATGACCTGCTCACAAACATGTACAGGGAAGTGTAATATGCGCATCTGACAGAGGCAGCCCTGCAGCACCACCTGAGGCATGAATGCCATGTGTTAAGTAATGTAACACCATGTACTATGTGCACACCTGAGCACCCTGACTAACATCCACCCTCACCAAGCATGAAGCCACAAAATGACGATGGGATGGTCAAGTGCAATAACTGGCTGAAGTAATGCAGTTAGTCAAAGGGGAGCCAATGTGTTTCAGGCTAGGAAGACATGTGGAGCAAGACATGATGCACCACCTGCTAGGGGTGGTGTGCACCTATCAGTCCATGCCCCATGGATACTGGCAAAGGCTGTCAGTACCCACAGCATGCCCTGAATAGGTAAGTCTCAAAACACAAACCCACCTTCATAGGTGCCACAAGGGATAAGAACCTAGATGTAATGCTACCCAATGCCAGAAGTCTAAACAGCAAGATGTGTGCAGTGTAAACACACACAGTATGGAGAATGTAGATATCAGTCCTGTAATAGAGAACTGGGTCAAGGCTCACATCAGCACCCTAACACTACCAGGTCACACCTCATACTGTGCTGTACAGCCACAAAACATGGAACAAACTACAAAAGGAGGGTGACTAGCAATAAATGTCAAGGATAACCACACCCACATGTTGGTACAACAACAAGAAGCAGCATGGATTAGCCATGGTCAAATACCAATGGCTAAAACTGCCTCCCAGTATATAGCCTGCTGCAGACTACTGTCCTAATACCAGGAACTGCACCTGGCCTATGTTGGAATACATGAATATATCAAGCCCCCCAAACCACATTATATTGATTGACTGAAAATACCCAGACATACACCGGGAGCATTATACTAGCACCAACACAGTCGGAGAAAAGTTCCCAGAATCCATAAACCAAAATGCCCAGGAACAACGTACCACTCCCACAAGAGGGGTAAGCATACTGGATGTGATAATCAGCAACATGTGTACTGGATGGCAAGATGAGAAGTGTATCCTTCACTGGTAAGACCAGACCATAGAGTAATCACACTGGATATACACATCCTGACCCCAGTCCCTGGCCAGAATACCAGAGTGAAAAACATGTGTAAAGCATAGGTTGCAGCCCTCCAAACCGATGTGGAATCCACGAAAGGCCCTGTGCAAGTGCAGGATATGGGACACACCACAGAACATGTTATACAGGCATTCCATGAACACAGCCAGGAATGCTTGGAGTATGCAATCACAAATAACAACAAGACACAATGCCATACGCAGGCATCTGGCATGCTGGACTCCAGCCATTACCAAACCATGCAAGAGAATGAGGAAGCTACCACATGATAGAGCAAACATAAAAAGGGAAGTAATCACTGATCAGTAGTATGGCAATAACATATGTCCACACATACAATCCACTAAGTCCAGCCACAACAAGTAGAATCTGTGAATCCAGAGGCAATGTGACACCTGTCCCAAGTACACAGACAACCACAACTCCCCCCAATAAATACAAATATATGTCATAGATGCAACCCTGTATCCAAACCGGAGGTTGAGCTCCCCCAACTCAGTACTGTCAAAACTAGTCAGGAGGAAAAGGTAACCGCATACACCACAAACCCAGTCCCACATAGACCTACCACAACTGTAAACCAAACAGATAAACACAGAAAAACATTCCCGGAGGCCCTAATTAAAAACACACCACACCAACAGAAGCCTCCAAAGCAGATCCCAAGCAACCACAACCTCCAAACATAGCACATGCAACACATAGTACACAAAGCTGGTGTGCCAAACAGTCACAGGCCAGAAGGAGAAACAACATGCCTGATACAGTTGTAATAGGTGTCTGTATAGGCAGACACACTGCTGTCCCACTCACCAGACTGAACAAGGGAAAGGGTAGAGTAAGCTGCCAGTAGGCTGCCACAATATGCCACATAACACAAGTACGCAGGTCACCCCAAAGCAAGCAGAAATATGATGCACTCAATGTCCATGCTGGTGTGAATGACCTGAGATGTACCTCCCTGGTCTACATGAAAAGAGACATGGATGAGCTCTCTGAGTATGTACCCCAGGCCGGTATGACACTGGCCGAGTGCAGCATCCAACCCTCACCAAGAATGATGCCACAGTACAAACTCAGAATGATCATGTTTAACAGGTGGCACAGTTACAGCTGTCAGTCCAAGAGGGTCTAATGTCTGTCTGCTTGAGATGTCAAGCATGACAAGCCATGCTGCTGTTCCAGGGATGGCTTGCACCTGTTACCCCTGTGCATCTGGATACTGGATAAGGCCTTTGCCACCTCAATAGAGCCATATGTAGGCAAGGCCAAAAAGACTACCCACCACCCTAGAAAACATAAGTGGTAAGAAACATAAGGGTAATGCTGACCAATGCCAGATGTGTAAACTGTAATATGCATGCCCCTGAGGCACTTCCCATTATGGAGAACATCGATGTCTGTGCAGTGACAGAAGCCTGCTGCAAGCCTAGTGATAGCACACCAGCACTACCAGGTTATACCACATATCATGTGTTATGGCCCCAACACCTGGACCAAAACATCAAAAGAGGGGGAGTACAGACACCCATACGGCCAGATAACTGACAATGCACAAAGCAGCGGAGACCACCCATGTGCACCTAAGTGTAGTCAAAACTGCTGTACAGTCTGTAGCATGCGACAGACCCCACTCTCACACACAAGAACTCCACCCAGACATCCTGAAGACACTGGACAGTATGAATGTCCCACCAAATACCAGACAAGGTACACACAAATTACCACATACGTGGCAAACCATTATGTATGCAAGGAGTAATCAGGGACCTAGGGACACAAGTCGACAGTAATCTGTCATGTGACACTCACAATGCCAATGTGGCTAGGAAGATTATTGATATTGGACACCGTATCATGAAAGGATTCACATCTACATCAACAGAGGTCACTGTGCCGCTGTACTGTTCCCTTATCAGACCCATAATCTAGTACAATGACTCATATGGGATGTACCGTACGTGACACCTGCAGTGGTTCAGAAGACCTCATAGTTACCCCACCAAGAGGATAAAGGGTGTGAAATATATGTCATATGCTGCCTGGCTGTAGACACCCCAGCTGAATGCAGTCACAGACCACCTACACAGAGGCATTGTATGTCTGTTGTACAAGGCCATGTCCAACACAGGAGTAATGGACATGCTCCACCACAGGAAATCAAAGCCATTGAGCTGTGAGAGTGACAGATGTCAGCCTCAACACATAATGAAATAAGATGTGCTGGAGGGACAGATACATAACCCAGAGGCTCCCCTACCCAGAAACAGGATCCCAATCCATGTTAGGCAGAGCCCCTCACTGACACCCCTCAACAGGAATATTGCCAAGTGGATGGATGATCGTACATGTATACTGGGGGTCTTCACTGTGTCACGACCAGACAGAGGCACAGTAAAGAAATTCATAAATGGCCATAATAGTCACATAGCAAGGGTGAAAGACACACACACTCTGGCTAGGCTTACTAATGCCCTAGGGTGGATAGCCTAGTATGAACCCATGAACCTATGAAGATACAAATTGTACAGGACACTAAGGATAATCACAAGCCTTACTTAACTGATGGTAGGAACCATGTTGGGCATCTACAGATATGCTCCGAATCACACAGATATTACAAACAACATACCAAACACACATACATATTGCTAACATACAACCTGACAGGTGCAGTGCAAGACCCCCAGAATGTAAAATATCTATCCCAGCAGACTGCTGGTCCCCTAACATTGCAGATGCTGAGGTAACAGCCATCATCTGCAAAGCAAAACACACAGCAGCAAAGGTATGTGATGGTGTCCTGGGCTGAGGCCAACATGGACTCCAAGAATAATGGAATGCCAAATCACACTACTGCCCAATGTCAGCCTTACCACAGGATATGTACCCAAAGAGCAGTGTACAACAACAGTGGTCCTTCACAACAAAGGTGTTGCCTGAATGGATACTGCAAACTACCACCCCAGGATCCTGACAAGCTTGGTCTGCACAGCTATGGAAAGGATCAGTATGTACCACAGACAGAAAGCTATTGTGGACCTACTGATACTGGACCCTACAAAGTGTGGCTGTTGTAACTGCAGATCCTGCCCCTAAACATGTTTGACCCATTTGAAGCAGTCATTAAGGTCATTGATGAGGGCAATGTGGTCCACACAGCGAAGCTGGACCGTGCATATGCTTCTAGACAATACCCTATGAGTTCAGTATGGATATGTTCACCAGCTTAAATATATACCCCTATGTCAGTAGAGGGGTTGCAAACCAGACCAAGGACAGAACTGACATGGTCAGACATGCTGCATCCATGTCAGACTACAAAGCAGATATGAGTGGCATCCCACAAGGCCTGGTCCTGGGCCTCCCCCCCGTTCTGTATATATGTCCCATAAGTATAGGCCAACATGGAAGGACTGTGACTGAACATGTATGCAGAGGAGTACAAACAGCCCACCATATCCGACCCCCAGCTGACACAAGCAACCCACAAAAGGGCCACCTACAAACAGACAACTGGAGTCACAGCCATGTCAGCAAGCTAATTGCAGAACTGTGTATAGACAACCACCATGGATATACAGTAAGTGCCCACAAATTACCACACAGGTGTTAACCCATTACGTACCTAACATGTAATGAGAGACCTGGGGACAAAAGGTGATAGATATCCTGCACTGGACAAACATGTGGCTGTAGTGTTCACAGAAACATACTATATACCCACCCAAACTTGAAGGTTGGCAGATGTAGATAAGGGGAGGTCACTGTGGCTCTGCAGTCATCCTTCATCAGTGTCACAATTGACTACAATAGCCCCTGTGGGATATACCTCAGCAGACAACTCCATTAACTGTAAAGTCCACAACAGTACCTCACCAGGAGTAGCAAAGAGCATGAACAGATGCCATGTGTTGTCTGAGTAAACAAACTGCAGCCCCACACACTGCCATACTGCCCAGCTACAGGCAAGCTGTGCCTGATGTATGAAGCCATGTCCAACCTGGAATCAATGAATATGCTGCACCTTGTTAAATCTGAATGGCAGTGAGCTATGCACATGAGAGACCTGAACCCCAGCACTGACATACATAGGACAAGCTGTACAGAATGATCCATAACACAGAAGGCACCACCACTCTTCAGTAAACTGCTGGTACAGGTCATCCAGAGAGTCACCTATCGACACCCTTCAAGAGGAGTCCTGATGAGTGGATGGGAGATGGTAGGCTAACCCTGGGTATCACTGTTATGTCAGAGGTAGACGGAGGCACAGTATACTAACCATGACATATGTCATGGCAAACTCCAGCTACAATGTGTGTCGAAGGACAAACACACCCTGTGACTAGCATCAGAAATGGCCTAGGGAACATCGCTAGTGTTTGCTAATGTCCACCTATGTTGTGGAATACACTACCAATGTTGGACGAGCCTGGTGTAGGTAGTCCATATCTGAACATAATGCAACATGGTCATATGTGCACAACTGGCCCCTACACAGTCTGTTGTGCACACTATGAAGATGTCAAGCAGTGATAGGACTAAAGCCCAGGATACTGTCCACCACAGTGAAAGTACTGAACCAGTACACTATACGGTACTACAGTGTTAGGTCATTATGAAAGTATGTTGACAACTGTCTGCAAAGTATCCCATGCAATCCCTGCAGGCACAGTATAATCCCTGTTGTGGCAGACACGAAGCAGTTGGCCAGTTAGTACACAACATGACACCCAACACACAACCATATACGTGAGATATTGTTGAAGTTCACACACACCCAAATATGTGGTGGACTTCAGAGTGCAACATATGGAAAGCTCACACTGGGCATGCTCGTACACTTTGATAAATGAGGCATATGTCAGACAACATGCCATGGAAAGGCTGAACTGGGCATGCTCACACACTTAGGCCATATCTCCGTTTAGCAGTTGGCCACACATATCTGGTATTTGCATGTGTCATTCCTGGAACCAACCACAACACAGCAATCTGCCCAGTGCACACAGTAAATGACTACAGAGACATAAGTGATATAGTGGATCGCCGTCATATGCAAACATCTTCCACAGATACACAAGTTGGTCATAGGAACAGGGAATGCTATGGCAATAAAGACCTGCAAACAGTAGAACAGCACAACAAATATTGTGCATCTGACAATTGAACATATGGGTGTAGAGGTCAATACTAGGCTTGTTGCCCTAGGGAATGACAGCTCAGCCAGAGTGTGCTTGGCATCTGCATCCCCAGTACAGTAGGCTACTGTGCCACTGTAAAGTAGGTCACATAAGGCAACGTGTGAGGCTAGTGAGCTGTGCCTCTGTCAAGCAGGGGCACAGTGGAGATACCAGGGTTTGAATGTGCTAAGCCACAGCCATGTTGGCGGTGTGTGCTGAAAGAGGGTTGCTGAGGATCTCTAACAGTAAGTGACCATCAATAACAGACTGAGGGGAGCCCTATCTGCATTCTCTGGACAATTCCACTGTTAACACTGTGTTGTGATGATTATGTGTGAATGAAGTGCCGTGCCGGAACTGTTCACTGATGTCCTCCCTCTGTGGGCTACAGCTCTGCAATGTATTAGCTCACTCTGTCTGTTGCACGGATCATATATGGCTGGTGTACACCTGACAGGTGTCTTGTTGTGGAGCAGTCCTGGGTATATGTGGGATAGCATGATCAATGCAAACCATACACATGCTCATAGAATGCAATTGTCAAGGATTATGCTGAGTGGCCAGTATAGTCCCCAGCATGGGTCCTCTGAAGTCGTCCACCCCAGTCTTCACAGGTGTAGAGTCTGCTTGTGCTAAATACAGTTTGTGTGCAGTGACAACCTTGTCTGGGGGTGGAGATGGGATATGGATGTCCAGGGAAAGGTGGGTATGGTCAGATATCAACAATGGTGGTCTACCTCTGGTGTGGAACAGTGAGTACCCATGTTGCAGATGGACAGGTGCAATATGTATTCCCCCATGTGGCTGTGGTGTGTGGTTCTGCCATAGCACATGGACCCACAAATTGTAGTGGCTGTAGGGTAAAGTGGTAGAGGCCTGAGTAGTTCTCACACACAATATGCCTGTACCTGATGTTAACAACTGGAATGGTGTATGTGAACACATGCATATCCCGGCACTGTTCCCAGGGAAGCTAAGTGTGTGTCCTGGATATGGTTGTGGTGTTCTGGACTGGTTGTGTTGTGTGTTACAGGTCCTGTGGTCACAAAGCATGGTATAGAACATAACCTGCCAGTGCGATGTGCATATCTGACCCTGACGTAGGTGGCTTCAAATGCATATATATGCTATACCCCACCTGACAGTTAGTACTACATGTACATACCTCTGTAGAAATAAAGATGTCAGCACCCTATAAATACTGCAGGTGCAGAACATGTGCCCAGTAATTCGGATAGTGCGCTCTGCTAATGCGTCTCCCTCAAGTGTCATAATATAGTTAAGTAGGTGTTTGAATCCTGCAAATGCTCAGTGGGTGAGTGTGGTTTGTGTGTGTGAAAGTCTATGTGAGGGAAATGTCCCTCTTGGCAACTGAGAAAACACACGACAGGATGCACATTCCCCTTTCTAAACACTGATGATGTCAGCACCCTATAAGTACAGCAGGAGAAAAAACCTCCCAGTAATTCGAATAGCACGCTCTGCTAATGCATCTGTCTCGAGTGTCATAACATAGTTAGGTAGGGGTTTGAATCCTGCAAATGCTCAGTGTTGTGTGTGGAGGGGGTTAGTGTGTGTGCAAGTCTGTATGACAGAAATATCCCTTTTGGCAACTAGGAGAACACACTACAGGATGCACATTCCCCTTTCTAAACACTGATGATGTCAGCACCCTATAAGTACAGCTAGGAGAAAAAAAACCTCCCAGTAATGTGAATAGCACGCTCTGCTAATGCATCTGTCATGAATGTCATAACATAATTAGGTAGGGGTTTGAATCCTGCAACTGTCCAGTGTGTGTGGACAGGGGTTAGTGTGTGTGTGCAAGTCTGTGTGAGGGAAATGTCCCTTTTGGCAACTGTGAAAGCACTCTACAGGATGCACATTCCCCTATCTCAGCACAGATGATGTCAGCACCCTATAAGTACAGCAGGAGAAAGGAAACCTTCCAGTAATTCACTCTGCTAATGTGTCGCTCTTGAGTGTCGTAATATAGTTAGGTAGGAGTTTGAAACCTGCAAATGGCATGTGTGTGTGTTTGGATGTGGGGACTTTGTGTGTGTGCAATTCTGTATAAAAAAAATGTGCTTTTTTTGCAATCAGGAGATCACACTACATGATGCACATTACCCTTTCCAAACAATGATGATGTCAGCACCCTATACATACAGCTGGAGAAGAGACATCTACCAGTAATCTGAATAGCGCAATCTGCTACAGCATCACTCTTAAGTGTCATAGCATAGTTAGGTAGGGGTTTGAAACCTGCAAGTGTGTGTGTGTGTGTTTGGATGTGGGGAGTTTGTGTGTGTGCAATTCTGTATGAAAAACATGTTAGTTTTGGTAATCAGGAGATCACACTACCTGATGCACATTACCCTTTTAAAACACTGATGATGTCAGCACCCTATAAGTATAGCCAGAGAAGAGGAACCATCTAGCAATCCGAATAGTGCACTTCGCTAATGCGTCTCTCTCACGTGTCATGACTTAGTTAGGTAGGGGTATGAATCCAGCAAGTATGCATGTGTGGGGAGTAGGGTGTGTGTTAATGCAAGTGTGAGAAAAGAGATCCTTTTGGCAAATACTACAATACACCAGATGCTGCATATTCCCCCAGTAAACACAGGGGATGTCACCACACTATCAGCACAGCCAAACAGGGCTAGTTGGCCAGTAATGCTAATAGTGCGCTCTGCTACTGGGTCTATTACCATTGTCAGAGTACAGATAGGTATGTTTTGGTAACCCACAACTGCCACGTGTGGTTGTGTCACACATTATGACCTTGTGTGGGTCTTTGTGCATAACAATGTATGCCATTGCCTAAACCAGTAATGGCACTGCACACTTGATGTATGTGTGTGACACATACACATAAATACCTGTGACCTGCAGTAGTTACCATGTCTGGCACATGCCTCGAGTGGATAAATGGTATTTGCAATGCATAACAATATGACTGTCTTACTGTGCAGGGGCCATATGCGGTATGTGTCTATACAGTGTGGGTGTATATGGTAAAATACCTACAGCAGGGGAGACACATCTGGTCTGGGCCATATAGTCTACATGTAGTCGATGTACAGGTGCTGCATGTTCCCACCTGTTGTGGGAGTGGTAACATGTCATTCCACTGCAATTCAGTAACCACATGCTGGGAACCCTTCAACTAGTGTGTTGTAGCTACAGTAATGCTCACACACAATGTTTGGCTGGATGCAGTCCAGCAATATAAAGACAGTTCTTGAGACTGTCATATTGCCAGTGTTGTTATGGAGGATAGGTGGTTTTCCTGTGTATGGGAGGGTTGTGTGTGCCAGGCTATGAACCAGACGGCAGTCTGACACACTGTTAGCTGCACATGAATAGGCCCTGATGCTTTGTGCTGTGCCAACAACCTGGAGGTGTGTGTATCTGTGGTGCCTTGGGATACCACCCCCCTGTCCATGTGTGTTACATGTGTAGGGGACGACAGGCATGGTATGAGGCATAACCTGGCAGTGATGGGTTGCACCTGTGAGCCATGAATCAGGACTCTGGTACTGCACAGACATTGCAGTTCACCATGCTGAGGACAGTGTCCAGTGCATGCATCTTGCGGTGTACACCGCTGCTGTTGTGTAGCAGTACTGTTAGTGTCCTAACCTGTGTGATACCCGTGGAGGTGGCTATGTAATCCGTGTCCTGCAGCATAAGGCAGTATGTGTGTATCAAGGACTTCGCCAATATACATTGGGCCATGGGTGTCACATGCAAGCTGCCCCTTGCACATCATTGTGGCTTCTCTAGCATGTAAGCTCACATTGACAGCCAGCAGATACCCTATGAATGACATTGGAGACTGAGCAGAATGTAGACATACAACACCCTTCCTACATATAGTGGTAGCATACCTGGTGAGGGTATGATGGCAACCAAGATCAGGCTCATACTGGCCTGTGCCACATGCTGAGAGATCCCTTCTATGTTCCCTATCATGTAGTCCAGGGAGGTATGTCTCAGGTCATCCATAGTGGCATGGTTAATGACTGAGTCATATGTGTCCATGCCTCTGTCTGACCTGTATGCATGTGTTTTGTGGTGGACCATAGTGCCCCTGAGGCATATCACTGTGACCTTCACCATGTACAGCCTGTCGAGCGGGACCCCACTGCAGCGGCCAAGACAGGTACCTGACACATCTGTAGCAGGTGTGTTGTGTAGCCCTACAGGCTGTGAGTGTGTGGCACACGGGATGTGTGTGCCATGTGTGGTATGTGCTCTGTTCCAATGTAACATATGCCTGTGTGCCAGCTGCGGAGGTGTGTGATGCTCAGGCAGGATGCTATTCTGAGTCCCCATGTATGTCCCAGTGTGTTCACCTTGCTGTCAGTGCATGTCTATGTCTGACTGGTATTGTAGTCACTGTAGTATGACATGCCACCTGACAGGGTATGGCATTACTGGGTTCAGAGTGCTCAGTCCCCAGATTGGCTATGTGGTGGCATCCCATACATGTATTGTACATTCCTGGCCAAGGGTGATGGTTGACTGCATACATGTGGCAGCTGTGACATTGCCACATGACTCACATAAACCACAACTGGACCATAGAGGTGATTCACAGGTTACCTTTGCACAAGCTACCCTAGTAGTGTGATTGCCATGGTGAGTACCAACACATAGGGCCAATGGGGAACAACATACTGAAGGTGTGTATGTGTGGGTGTACTGCTACTGTTTCATAGCACTGGCATATATGACTGCACACGTGGGTAAATGCCAGGTAAGACATGTGCAATGTGTCACAGGCAGCGTACATGCGAACAGGACAGACAGTGACGTTCTGTCATGTGTAAACTTGACATACGTATATGCGCTATGCAGATGTCACTAGAAGTCCACAGAAGCACTGTAACTCTGCATTGCAGGTGGAAGCAGTGTTCCAGGGAACCCCAAGCGAACATGCATGCAAACAAAGCTACAGTAAGCAGGGCTGGAAGTAGTCCATTGTACAACAAAGAAGGGGTAACACTAACAGTAGGTAACAGTACAAATATGTAGGCACTATCAACATGTACCCAGGAATGCACAGCGCAAATGCCCATGGTAGAACTGATATTATGTCATAGTTAAATGTGATTTGGATTACATTGGTACTGCACACATATCAACATGCGCAAACATCCACATTGCATAGTCGTTGTGGGCAACTTGACACCATTACTGTACATGTCCATAATTGCATATCACTACGTGCATTAGCTTCCCCCCTGTGCTACCCATGTATGTGGCTATCTGTTGACATCCTTACCACCGGCATGCAATAATGTGCAGCTGTTACACTTTGGTACGTACTATGGGTGCAGATAACAATTCAGGACAGTCATACGGTTACTGCATCAGGCTTGCTGGGATATACACACAGTCATATCAGCACACTGTACTGTTACCAACATGATACTACTAATACACTTCTATGTAGTCACCCTGTGCATCAGCAACGTGTTTAACTGTTCCCGCAATGATGTTGGAGATTGCAGGAGGTGGCACAGTGTCATCATATGCACAGGGTGTGAATTAGGTATGCCTGAGTCTGCCACTGATACCACCAATTGACGTGTGTGTATGTGTGTTGGTGAGGGACAGCAGTACAGGGTGGGGCACTGTTGGTGCAGTGTGTGCGTGTATGTGGTAGCCCTAGGTGTTAACATTTCGCATGTGTGTATGCACGCACACAGTTCCACCTCATGGCTGCCATATACAGGGGTTTGTGGACAGCCACAGACTTCACCTGGCAGGTCATACAGATCAGTGTCTGTGGGCATGGACACGGTACCTGTGCCTGACAGGGGTGCTACGGACCATATCCAGTACTAAGCCAGACTGGGTACTGTCATCAGAAGCGGGAGTTGGGACTGTCCAGAGCCACGTGCATGTGGTCTCCTGGGGCGTTCCGATGACAGCACAAACCCAGCATTGCTGGGGCTGCTGCTGGCACTATGGGGGCATGCACGGGCCTGTTGTTGTCCGTGCCGACTGCCAGCTGTTTCTGTTGCTGGCATACGGCCACGCTGATGCCGCAACCGCCCACCATTGCCCTGGGTCATGGACATTTGGTTGTGGAACTGCTGTAATATGTCCCCACAACATCTGTCTATGACATCGGTGAATTTACGGATAGCATCCGCGATGTCACGCATACTGTCAGTCATGGCTGTGCGACATGCTCTCAGCTCCCTCAGACCCTGTCTGGTGTACCTTTCCATACGCGACTGTGCCTGCATGACAGCCCGAAACATAGCTGAGGTTGACAGACCTCTTTGGGCACGTCTGCCAGAGGCAGTACACCCACGGATGCTCCCACGAGAACCCATGGGCAACTGTCTGTGTGGTACCATCGTAGGACCCTGCCCATGGCTGCTGTGTGGGGAAGCATATGCCACAGATACCACATTACCCTGGTCAATGCCCACTGTATCCTGTCCATCACCTAGGGACAATGGTGACAAAGGATGTACTGGCAGGATGACTGTCCGCAATGATGGGGTTGACAGCTGTGTACTGTCAACTGGCTGACCAATGGCGGACCCTGACACACCTTCCTGTACCATTACACAGATATCATCATTACCAGTACCTGTGGCACCAGATTCAGGTTCCCTGCTGCAGGACACTAGAGCAGCACCAGAACCTGTGGGAGGAAGACAGGAAACACAGTTTACAGTGTCCACACAATGTTACCAGTGATGCACTTATGCACACATGCACACATGGACACAGGCACACATGCACACATGCACACGTGGACACATGCACACATGCACACATGCACACGTGGACATGTGGACACATGCACACATGCACACGTGGACACATGCACACATGCACTCATGCACACGTGGACACAGGCACACATGCACACGTGGACACATGCACACATGCACACGTGGACACAGTCACACCTGCACACATGCACACCCCGCAGTATACACACAGAGCACTACTGAGTTACACTAGTATTACTAGCACTATCAGGACTATTATAGGTATTGTTAAACACACTCACCAGCATGGATGGTCTGCCTTACTGTAACCCTCGAGGGACCTGCAGAAATGAGGAGATTAATGTCATTGGGCACAACTGTGGCATTGATACCGCATATGATACAGTGCAGTAGTACACCAGTTGCCTTTCACATGTCAGCTGCTGATATTGCCAATATCACACATGCACAATTACATACTATGTTGCCAGCTACATACCATGGACACACCTTACACATGCATAAACTAACAGTGTACAGAACAGTCAAGTGTACATATGGCATATTGCCTGCATGCTCCATGTCGTGCTGCTGTGTGGATCCAGCCTCCATCTTAATGCAGGTGTATTGCTGTTGCTGTTCCGGGGCTGGAGCCACAACACTTAGGAGTAGCCCCTCCAGTCTGGTGAGGTGGGGGTGTGGGCACCCCACCTCCTGTGGCAACCTGTTGCCTGTGGATATCCGACGCACGCTGATGGACATTTCTGATTAAATCACTGCAGTGATGTCGTACCTGCTCATATGTCCTATTATGCGTGCCAATGTCATTTACCCTATGGACAAGGTCTTGCCACAGTGCAGCCCTCTCCTGCTGATTCTGGCTGGTGCGGGAAAACAGTATGTCATACTCCCGCACCAGGCTCTGGTGTATCTCCTAATCTTCTGCTGCAGAGTAGGTGGGATTACGCTGACGCGCCATCTCCTTGGAAGAGAACACAAACAGGATATCAGCAGACTATATCAGCAATATATGGCACACATACTATACATGATACTCAAGTGTAGTGATATACTACTACTCCCATATGTTGCATGTGTGTGTCTCGTGGTGGATACAGAAGTACATGGCCAGATATCGGTGCTCAGCCAACACCTGTGCAACAATACCTGCCACATTCCATACAACATAGTAGCATGCCCCATCGGTCAGCACACTGCGACAGGTCCAATGCACAACCTCATTCTTGGTTCATACCAAGGTACTGTATGTGGAATGCCATCCACTAATGTGATGTGGACACAAGTTACTCGGCTTGGATATGCATATCCCACCACCACCACCAGCACAGTACACTACTTTGATATGTACGTGATTAGACAGTTATTCACTTGTTAGGACTGAGATGGTATCCATGCAGCCCACTGGGCCAGTGGAAGCCACAACCCACACTGCTGACCCCTTTGCGAATGCTTACCATGGACATCCCACAGATTGCATGGAACTTGCACACACATTTCTAACCCAGACCCTATGCACAAAGGTTAGGCATCCTGTCCAGTGGACCCCAGCCAGAGGCAGATTGTATAACACTAGCAGGAGGCTACTGCAGGACAGAGCAGATTCACATTAAGGGAAGGCATCTGTGGTCAGCACTGATAATACGTTACGGTCTCTCATAACAATGGCCACGGCCTATTCTGGGAGGTAAATGTCCACAAACACTATAGATAACCACAAGGCCTTCTTCAGTTATGTTACACATATGGACCAAATGCCTCAGATATGCTCTGAGTTAATACACACCTACTTAACATTCACCGAACACACAGATATTGGCAACATTCTTGCAGACAGGTTCGGTGCATGTATCCCCCCTCCTTTTCCCCCACAAGTTGAAATACTTATCACACCAGCTGCCTCCCTATCATCTCACATGTCCAGGTGAGGGCCGCCCTCAGCAAAGCAGAACACACAGCATCACTGTGACCTGATGGTATCCCTGGATGTGTGCTATGTGCTCTCCAAGAGGACATACAACCGCATATAAGACTGATATTTAACCTTGGCCGTACTACAGGATATGTACCTGGACACTGGCATACAGCAACAGTGGTCCCACACCACTAAGGAGGCACCTCTACTGACCCTGGGAACTACCACATCATAAGCATAACTGGCCTGGTCTGCTAAGCTATGGAATTATTCAGTATGAGCGCATATACAGCGATATTGGGTACCTGCAGACACTTGTTCTTGGCCAGTTTGCCTTTGTGATGGGCTGATCCTGCCTTTTGAACCTGACTGACCTTTCAAAACAGTCACTACAGCCATTGATGAGGGCAACGCACAGACAACTGCTGCCAGGATCATGGCCTAACACTGACTGACATGTAATGTATAGTCATCCCCTTTTGGTGGAACTACGTACAAACAACATATCACATGGACATACCTATAGATACAGACCTATGACACATTTGGAGGGTTCATAGTATGCAGACTATTAACCTGCTACTTTACATTACCTGTGTTTGTCACAGCTGGTTGCGTTACCACTACTTCTGCTTCCTGCTGCTGCTGGCATGGCTTGCTACTGTCACTGCTGACAGCTTAGACTCAGTGTGTAGCGTGTGTATTTTTTTTTTCTCTCACTCTCTGTCTCTGTCTCTGCCTGTCTCTCTCCCTCTGTCTGCTTCCAGACAGTGCAATGAATGTATTGCATGTGTGGAGTGTTAGTACAGGATGCTTTAGTAGGTATCTGCATAGGTCCATGTGATGGCCTCTACACCAATTGTAAGCCAGCATTTGCTAATTGCATGCAGCCAGTTGTGTACTGATTGCAGTTCTCACTGTGATTTCAGGAGAGTGCTATAAAAGGGTATGTGAGATAGGCATTGCCCTTTCAGATTGTAAGGGCGGGGACCATGCTGGTATGCTGTGGACATGAGTGTAAAAGTTAGTATCTCTCTCATTATTCAGGCTGTGTTGTAGATTCACATTTCTCCATTCCTCTCTCCTGTTCCCTGTAGTACATGTGTATGCACAATGACACCTACAACTATATCTATATCTATATCTATATCTATATCTATATCTATATCTATATATATGTATATATATATATATATATATATATATATATATATATATATATATGTAAATATACATACATTTATATATGTAAATTAACTGACATTATTACCTACTAGCTACCAACTAGCATGGCTGTTTCTGTTCACACACTACTATTATGGAAATCCACTAGTTTTGACAGTAATTCTAAATGACATGCTTTGTGTACTACACATCCTATATTCCCTTTACATTCATTCCTACTATTACATGATATATTTATTTTAGCACAATGTTTTTGTATAAGAGTCATGGCTTAGTGGTAGGTCATGCAGACTACTGTTTCCAAGGTCCTGGGTTTGCGACTGACAGTGGGATTTTATTTTGCTTTTGAACTGACTACAGGACCTGTCAATCAGAGTGACTAAGGCACTTTTAAGCAGTTGTAACCGGGTTAGCGCTGGTTTGCGTGGAGCTCACGCATGCGCACTGGCGTTTAGCTCCGCACACACACGTGCACATCCGCTTACAACCGCTTAACAGTGCTTACTCTGGCGCACACCCGCACTATTTTCTTTGAAAGAAATGAAAATGGGGAGACAGGAAAGTGGTGAAAAGGGGTCACAAAGAGGGTAAGACAGTAGGGAAACAAGCTTGGGATTTGCAGGAGGGATGTAGGTAAGGCCCATAGCTGCCCATTTCTTCATCAGCAACAGCTGTGCATATGTATGTAATTTGGTGTGACATTTGAAACCTTCCACCCCTGAGAGAGGTGTCAGGACAACAATAATACTTGTTGTACAGCCAATTGTAATTGATAGTTTCCATGTCCAGCAGATATGTGTGCAGAATGGGCAGCTATGTATGGGGCGTAATTTTTTTGTGGGTACAGAGTGCCCTTTTTTTTTTTCAGGTGAGAGTGGTATGTCAGGTGAAGGAAGTCGGTATAGCTGGGGAGGTAGGTTGGGTAGGTCAACAGACAAGACAAACAAGACGCATACTGGGGCGGTGTATGACACGTGTGGGGGGGTTACACAATTGATGGGGACAGAGGTTTGGATATCCAGAGCCCATGAGCCCACAGATGGCAACAGTGGAACTGGTATCCCCACCCATAGGCAGTTGCCACTGTTCCTTCACTGCCCAGGACGGGGCTGTGCTGGGGGCTGTGTAGGTCGGGCAACAGGCATGCCCGTAAGTTGTGCCACCTGTGCCTCAAGCTGGCGTAGGGCCCCAAGAACAGAGTCCTGGATCTCCCTACGCACCACAGTCCGGATGCTACGGAGGGTGAGTGGTGGTTCTCCTCCGGCCACACTTGCAGAGGGGGGACGAGCCCCATCCCCTGCAGTGCTTCCACCCACAGGTGGCACAGGGCCACCAGAGGAGGGTCCAGACTGGGCACTAGTGCCAGGTGCACTCGCCAGCTGAGGTGGGAGAGGTGGGTCCACTGGAACCCGCCTTCTTTGTTGTCCTATGTTTTGCATTATGTCATGACAGTTTGGGTTAGTGACATATAATACCATTCACAATTAGTTGTAACAGCATGCATTAGTATTCCCATTAACCAAACACTCAGATATTCACACCATTGAACAGCGAGCATAACACATGCATAATTTGAACAGCAATACACAGTCCAACAACATGCTGGGTTGATTGATGGCAACAGGCCATCAGGTTTGGATGTATGAACAGGGCAGATGCATCAACGGACATGCAAATATTTATGACCCACCAGGACAAATGTCCAGGGGTGTTAATTGTGATTGCACATACCATTTTCACGTGGAATGGGTTATATGTGGTTATAGGGTGGGGTGAAGAAAATAATATTAACACCTTCGAATACCAATACATATGCTGTACATTTCTTGTAGTTGCACATATATACACACTACTGTTCTAACTACAGTTTCCTATATGATAACTACTTCAACTTGGTGATAGGACTGTTACTGCTACATCAATATACATTTTATTGTTCTTCATACACATTCATATCTAGCTTTGTTCAGCTACATCATCCTGCTACATTTGCTTTATATAGCTATAGACAACTGTGGATGTTTGGTATATCAGACAATCATACTATCTGCATATTGCAGACTGAGAGCAACATATCCAGATTTTGGGATACACATTCCAGCTGCAGCAACACTTTGAACAGATTTGGCTGTTTGGTTTTGCTTCTCACATGCATTTCATTCTGTACTGACTGCAGTATACTTTATTCAGGGTTATTACTACTTTATTGCTGGATTCATGACACTTTCTCACACTCTCTCACTTGTTTTCATTTTACTATTCAGGATGGTACTTACGTCTAGGCTTTATTGACATGTTTTACCTGTAGTTATTACAATCCTTTCCAGCAGTATCACTTCTGTCATGTTTCAGTATTTCAACAGGGGTATATTTCACACATGTGATTTGCTCATCTTCTGCAGCTGTACTTTTCAGCCTGCTGCAGGTTGTGTACTATATTACAGGTGGGGCATCTTTATTTCAGACTTTATTTCAGACATTTTCATTTTTCTGTTTGGATTACAGACTGCAAATTACAGACTGCAACACACTTTTGTAATCAAGCAATACTTGCAAACACTCTTACACTTGTTACTTGAACATTCTATTACTTAGTGACTACACTGCACTCTTTTGCTAATTGTCATACTTTTATATTTCTTTACAGTTACTGGGAGAGGATTATTGACCTGCCTGGTGGCGCAACCGCACCAGCCTATCGCCATAGGCTCTGCAGTTCGCAGAACGGACACCTGCAGCTGTAATATAAATAAAGTAATATTGGAATACACATCTCCATAATATCAGCTAGTTTAAATTCTTACATACATAATTACATGTAACTTACTCAGTAGTGGGGCGTTGGGCATTTGCCGGGCCTCCTGGATCCAAAGGTTCAATTGGTCCTGCTTGCGTCTCTTCAGGTCCGCATGGTGGTGACAAACCTGCTCACCAGTCCTTGGAATCCCTGTGGCACTGGTGAGATCATGAGCCAACCGGTCCCACACCTCAGCCCTATATGCTCCCCACAGGACCTGGCCCTGCATGAGTTGGGCCTCATGACTGTGGACTAGGAGCCAGACCATGTATCTGGACTCCTCAACGCCCCACCTCTGTGCTCAAAAGCAACTATCCTCACCTACTCCTGTCATTCTGGCTGCAAGTCAGTTCTACAATCGTTTATGCTGTGTATTCCCGCCTATGGGGCTTATATAGGCCGTTTTTCCCGCACATATCTGTGATTGGCCATTTTGGAATTGTATCAACTTCACAAAACCGGCTTTGTCATGCTCCACTTTGTATTCATTCCTATATATTTGCTATTACTGCTTTTATAAGTACTGCTGTCATGGCTAAGTGGTTCAGTCCCTTAACTATGGTGTATAGTTTCCTGGGTTCGAATCTGGCCACTGCTTTTTATTTTTTATGACTGTCTAGACAAGCTTAGGGGTGTGTCTGTGTAAAGGCAGTTTTGATACGGCTTGCTCAACGTTGCCTGTCGGTTAGCTTGTTTGCACGGTGCACAGCTCCTCGCAAACGGGGCACGCTGATTTACGCCTCATTTGGCTATCAGCATGCGTATTACGCTCAGCTCAGCTAGGGGCACACAGTTTCCGTGTGTTAAACCACTGCTCACCTACGGGCACTCATTTTGCACCTGTTAAACCACTGCTCACCTACGGGCACTCATTTTGCACCTGTCAAACCACTGCTCACCTACGGGCAGATGCATTCACCTTGTTAAACTGTAGCTCAGCTATAGGCACATCTGGCATCTTTTATTATTTTATCTCACATTTCTTCAAAATAAATGGACTATTTCATTACATTATACATGAACTATGATTTTATATGTGTACATGTTTGTCAGGGACTTGTTTCGTGCTTATTTTACTAGAAATAAAAACTGGTGTTGTGAGGGCTTGAACCATGAATGCTGCTCTTCAGCCAACGTCTCTACCACTATGCTATTGCTTCTTGGCTTATTGTGCTTATTTAGTTTTTATATCCTTTTCCACTGACTGCTAACTGTAGCTAAGCTACGGGCACGCCCGTGTAAATGAGTGCACTCATGGGCAAACATCTTTACGATTAAAAAAATATATATAACATGTTCATTTATATATTTTATGTTCATAGTCTGTGGGGGCATGTGTTGTGTTGTGTTTATTCACATTTCCATGGCCTCTGTCGTGGGTGTTTACTTTGGGCAATTTTACTCTTCTGGGTGCGTGTCCGCTTGCAGGGCTCGGCCTATGGACACGCCCCCTACTGTCTTCCATGGACCTTGTTAGCCTTAGGTGTGATTCAGCATACTGTCATGAATATGCAGAGCATACTGACATCACTCTGTTTAACTGCAGCCTCCGTGTAAGAGTTATAACTCTTACATGGAGGCTTCGTGAATCCTGCCCTTTATGTCATTATTAAGAATTAGATGGCATCTAACAATAAGCACACATGGGCCTGACATTTTGGAGATGTGGAATGAAATGTATGTGTCCATTCATTAAAAGAGTATTGGTCAGCAAACTGAAAAAGTCACTTCAGGAAAGTTTGGAGCTGCAGATCCATTTTCACCTTTGAAATATGAAACACAGTTCTACTCGCTGATATGAAGAATAAAAACCTAGTGCTAGAAAAGGTATACTGCTCTTTGACTGCATGATGTAATATAAAATGTTATCTTGCATTAGCTATCAAGTGGCTTATGTAGTAATTCCAGGAAGGAAATATCAGAATTCATAGTCTGTGTACTGCCTCAGGCAATCAGTCCTATAATATGTTCCTAACTCTCAAGAGATGCTTCAAGGTGGACCGTAGCTTTACACGCTGCTATTAAATGGGGAAAACATGCCTCTTTCTAATTATACAACTTTTGTTTTAAATGTCAAGACATCTGGCTCACCAAAAAGATTACTAATAGACTTGCAACATCTTAAGCTGTAGTGCCATTTGAGTTGTTGAACTCTGTACTGAGAAATAGACTAAGTAAAAACAGACTGTTGCCAAGGTAGCTTTTACATCCGTGAATGTCCCGGTATCAGAGAATGAAGGCTTGACATGTTGCATGATATATCATTTATACTCTAATTCGTTACATGGTGATGTGGTGTGTTACATTTAGAAGCACTTAACCACAGACTTGTAAAACTGAATTTCAGAATGATCTGCATACTTCACAGCCTCAACCAAGCTACTACCAGACAGTTCTATGGCACACCTGTAAAACAAGCCAGATATATGCTTTCTTTTTAACTGTTAGTATAAATAGAAATATTTTAAGCAAAAATTATAACCCGCAGGCTGTAACCCATATTTTTTTATTGTCCAAGGACAAACTTTGAAAATGTGGTTTGTCTTTGCCTTGAGTGGTCATTTAAATGCAGCAGCACAGATAGCGTTTGCCACTGCTTGCTCATAACACAATGTAGTTGCTAGGCCACTGATGTTGCCATTTTGATGATACCTCTCTTGGAAAAGAGGATATTAAGGCAAACTGTTAAAATTCAAATGCATCTAGTGTGTCTCATACTTCCATCTGTAAAAATTGTAGAAATGTTCTACGTTGCCATTTATTTAGTTGACATTTGTTAACCAGGTTAGTCCAACTGAGCCAAAGGTCCATTTTCAATGGAGACATGACGAGAAAAGCTCGAAGGATTTCACAATTCTGTAAAATTTGAAAGCATAACAAAAACGAACAATTGTACATAAGCATAGCTAGAGTATCACTTAATAAATTAGAGGTTTGAAAACAAGAAAAGTTCTGATGTTTCACTTTGCAATATTGTTTTCTTAGTTCTGCACACCATATATTTCAAAACATACCACATGAAATGCAAACATATAGAGAGTGATAAATAAAGCCCAGTGGTACATTCAGTTTAATTAACATTTTACTCTTTCTGTTTCAGTGTTCTGCTTCCTACTGCAGGTTCAGGAGTGCAGTACGTATTCTGTCTACTGCACCATCCTTCTGGATTTACCCAACAAAATCAACATGCCATTGACTCTGCACTATTTTATTCATCACAGATAAAAAATTTGTTACTCCAAAATATAGTAAGTTAACATTTTCTCTCTGCCCCTTCATATTTTTTTATCTCAGGCAGCAGAAATGATATACTTCTTTATTGATAATATTTAGTTATTTCAAGGACATAGCAAGATTATCCTGTTTTACTGACACCCAAATTCATGAATGCCCATATCGTCAACCATAAATGGCTGTCGCAGCAGCAACCTGAAATTTCAAACCATGCAGCATTAGTGTTTTCACAGGATATCTAGGATGTTTGCATTCCCCCAAGGAGGCATTCATTTTCCCATAGCCCCTTACTTAAATATACCAGTTCCACAGTTGTATAAAAAAGGAGAAATACTCTACAGGTGTGAACAGAAAAGCTTCATGAACTTTTATCTTGCAGTTCCATTGTAAGATTATCGAATACAGCGAATAACATAGTAATATCACAAAAATGGGAAATGTGTAAATAGCACAGACCATGTAGACCTTGAACAGTTGTAAGAAAGTCCTATGTTGAGCACTTGTTTTCTATATGTATACATACACAAACACACAAGCGCATGGCAAAGACACAAGTACTTAAAATACTTTAAATTTAAAGCTGCAAGTGCTCTTATAAGAAGGTTGAGCCCCTTGCCTTCTGTTTTTTGAGCTTGCAACTCCCCCTACCACTCTTCCCTACTTAAATATTGCAAATTCAAGTAGATTGGGAGAGGTAAGTCATGCACTAAATTTACCAAATACTTAATTTCCTCCTTGCTTCTCTATGTAATACCCCTGTCATGTGAGTTACCGAATGACATTCTAGGTTGCGCCTCCTCCTCGGTTAGGTCTATTTCCTCATACCGAGGAGATGCTCCTCAACTACTGATATTCTTCTTCCTGCATAGTTTTCCCCTGAATCACTCTGCTGGTTAATTGCTTCCTTCCCTTTCTGTCTCCTTCATCTTTTCACTTTGTCTGGTGCTATGATCTGCCCAGCAGATCCAACTGGTGGAATGTAGCCATTTGCTAAGTAGACATTTAAGATTTAGATGCCAGGATATGAAAACAGGGAAAAAACAGTCCTAGGTCTATCCTTCATAGTGATCAGCTTACCCAAGACAATGCTGGTCATAAATCTTGAGGGATACCTCCACAGTAATGTATGGGGAAAGTAGTGACCTGGTCAAAGTTACCATATAAAAAGTAATGGAGTGTAGCAGAAAGGTTGCAGCAGTGTACAGGGTTCTTAATGTTGAAGTTGGTCTCAGAAAGGTGTTAGCTGAACCAAAAGTCAGCAGTATGAGGAAGGAACAGAAAGACCACTCAACTACTGTCTCATGGTGTGGTACAACAAGCATGGAGTTGTGAGATGTGGGGAATGTCTGGGAAGATGACAAACTGTTGAGTAGAGACAGCGCCATTCTGACTACCGTGAGGGCAGAAAAAACAAACAGGCCTGAGGATAGTGGGGTGGCTGGACAGCTGGATTAAATTGAGGAATAAAGCACATTATTCCAGGAATTGTAGCTCTTGGTATTATAGGACAAAGAAATGTGAAGTAAAGCAGAACAAAGTTTTATAATTATGCAGACCCACACACACACACACACACACACACACACACACACACACTCTCTCTCTCTCTCTCTCACACACACACACACACACACACACACACACACACACACACACACACACACACACACACACACACACACATACACACACAAAGGACATATAGACAATGTTGTTTTTTTTTGGCATGCAGCAAGGATCTTTCTCATGAACAGATGCTTGTCATTATTTGTGCTGTTGATCTTTAGTTGTCAAGGTTCTTGCCATTGACATTGTTGATTTGTTGTCCAAGGTACATTTTATATATATATATATATATATATATATATATATATATATATATATATATATATATAATATTATAATATAATATATATAATAATAATATATACTATAATATATATATATATATATATATATAATATTATAATATAATATATATAATATATATATATATATATATATATATATATATATATTTATATATATACCACATGGGGGGTGCTTACCCCCATGCAAAAGTATGTTTATTTAAGTTTGTTTAGTTAGGTTTTCCTTACGTGTATGGCACTGTTGTTTTACGAAATACGCTTGGCGTTCTAATTTTTGCCAATTACGTATTTTGCTCTTGTTGTACTTCAATGTTTATGTGTCGATGTAGTGTGTTGTGAGCTTTTGGGATTTTAATATAGATTCGTGTGTGTGTGTGTGTGTGTGTGTGTGTGTGTGTGTGTGTGTGTGTGTGTGTGTGTGTGTGTGTTTCTATGTGTATTAAGTTTTTCAGTGTAGGAACCTTGTCACAGTCCCTGTATATGGGCAAATCATACCAGTAATAATAGAATGGTTTGTTTTTTATAACTTAACATATGGAACAATATAACAATTTAACAAACTCAAACTTGAGTAGTGTAGGGCAACAAGCAAAAGTAGTTTAACAATTATGTCATGTTATATTAATCTTACATTTTCAAAATTACCAGTCATATTGTTGAACTGCTCATTGTCAAGAACACATTTTTCTTACAAGAAACCCATTTTTATAAACCAAAACAATTTTGGTCCTCAATCAATAGACTCCTATCACCAGGAACAGCCAAAACTCCCTCCCCACTAAATGCTGACCCAGACACCCCTCACCAAACTGCAAATGCTTTTAACTCTTTCTTTACTGAAAATATTCAATCTCTTGCTAGTCAACTGAACACTAATAGCTTCTACCCTCCAAACAATCTAGTAGACTCTTCTTACAACTTCTCTCTACAATCTATCTCTATCTCCTTCATCTATAGACTTATCTTCAAACTGAAACCCTGTACCTCCTCTGCTGACAAGCTCCCTTCCCTGTTTCTGCAAAAGGCAGCCAAAGAAATTGCATACCCAATAACTATACTCATAAATAGGACCATCCAAGAAGGAACCATCCCTGACATCTGGAAAGTCTCTCATATTATCCCACTACACAAAGGCGGTAACTTTATTGACTACTCTAACTTTAGACCAATTGCACTTCTCTCACCTTTAGCTAAGATTATGGAGAAATGTATTCATCAGCAACTTGTACAGTATCTCTCCTACACAATATTATAGCTAACTGTCAACATGGTTTTAGACCCCACCATAGCACCACCACTGCCCTCCTTTCCTTTGTTGATACTATCAACAGCAATCGCTATAATAACCTTTTCTCTTCTGCTCTTTTCATTGACCTCTCAAAAGCTTTTGACATGGTTAACCACTCTTCTTTAATTAACATTCTTGAATCCCTCTC
>NC_056734.1:117527740-117540240 GCF_019279795.1 Protopterus annectens
TATCACATTAACTCTTAATGCAAGCTATCTCACTGGTAACATATGCTGATATCACATTAACTCTTAATGTAAGCTATCTCACTGGTAACATATGCTGATATCTCATTAACTCTTAATGCAAGCTATCTCACCGGTAACATATGCTGATATCACATTAACTCTTAATGTAAGCTATCTCACCGGTAACATATGCTGATATCACATTAACTCTTAATGTAAGCTATCTCACTGGTAACATATGCTGATATCACATTAACTCTTAATGTAAGCTATCTCACCGTAACATATGCTGATATCACATTAACTCTTAATGTAAGCTATCTCACCGGTAACATATGCTGATATCACATTAACTCTTAATGTAAGCTATCTCACTGGTAACATATGCTGATATCACATTAACTCTTAATGTCAGCTATCTCACTGGTAACATATGCTGATATCACATTAACTCTTAATGTAAGCTATCTCACCGGTAAGATATGCTGATATCACATTAACTCTTAATGTCAGCTATCTCACTGGTAACATATGCTGATATCACATTAACTCTTAATGCAAGCTATCTCACCTGTAACACATGTTGATGTCAAATTAACTCTTAATGTAAGCTATCTCACTGGTAACATATGCTGATATCACATTTACTGTTAACGCAAGTTATCTCACCGGTAACATATGCTGATATCACATTAACTCTTAATGTAAGCTATCTCACCTGTAACATATGCTGATATTACATTAACTCTTAATGTAAGCTATCTCACTGGTAACATATGCTGATATCACATTTACTGTTAATGCAAGTTATCTCACCGGTAACATATGCTGATATCACATTGACTCTTAATGTAAGCTATCTCACCAGTAACATATGCTGATATCACATTAACTCTTAATGCAAGCTATCTCACCGGTAACATATGCTTGTATCACATTAACTCTTAATGTAAGCTATCACTCCGGTAACATATGCTGATATCACATTAACTCTTAATGTAAGATATCTCACCGGTAACATATGCTGATATCACATTAAATCTTAATGTAAGCTATCACACCGGTAACATATGCTGATATCACATTAACTCTTAATGTGAGCTATCTCACCGGTAACATATGCTGATATCACACTAACTCTTAATATAAGCTATCTCACCGGTAACATATGCTATCACATTAACTTTTAATGTGAGCTATCTCACCGGTAACATATGCTGATATCACATTAACTCTTAATGTATGCTATCTCTCCGGTAACATATGCTGATATCCATTAACTCTTAATGTAAGCTATCTCACCAGTAACATATGCTGATATCATATTAACTCTTAATGTAAGCTATGTCACCGGTAACATATGCTGATATCACATAAACTCTTAATGCAAGCTATCTCACCGGTAACCTATGCTGACATCACATTAACTCATAATGTAAGCTATGTCACCGGTAACATATGTTGATATCGCATTAACTCTTAAAGTAAGCTATCTCTCAGGTAACATATGCTGATATCGCATTAACTCTTAATGTAAGCTATCTCACCGGTAACATATACTGGTATCACATTACCTCTTAATGTAAGCTATCTCACAGGTAATATATGCTGATATCACATTAGCTCTTAATGCAAGCTAAATCACCGGTAACATGTGCTGATATCAGATTAACTCTTATTGTATACTATCCCACTGGTAACATATGCTGATATCACATTAACTCTTAATGCAAGCTATCTCAGCGGTAAGATATGCTGACATCACATTAACTCTTAATGCAAGCTATCTCACCGGTAACATATGTTGATATCGCATTAACTCTTAATGTAAGCTATCTCACAGGTAACATATGTTGATATCACATTAACTCTTAATGTTAGCTATCTCACCAGTAACATATGCTGATATCACATTAACTCTTAACGTAAGCTATATGACTCGTAACATATGCTGATACCACATTAACTCTTAATGTAAGCTATCTCACTGGTAACATATGCTGATATCACATTAACTCTTAATGCAAGCTATCCCACTGGTAACATATGCTGATATCACATTAACTCTTAATGCCAGCTATCTCACCAGTAACATATGCTGATATCACATTAACTCTTAATATCAGCTATCTCACCGGTAACATATGCTGATATCACATTAACTCTTAATGTAAGCTATCTTACTGGTAACATATGCTGATATCACATTAACTCTTAATGTAAGCTATCTCACCAGTAACATATGCTGATATCACATTAACTCTTAACGTAAACTATCTCACCGGTAACATATGCTGATATCTCATTAACTCTTAATGCAAGCTATCTCACCGGTAACATATACTGATATCACATTAACTCTTAATGTAAGCTATCTCACCGGTAACATATGTTGATATCGCATTAACTCTTAATGTAAGCTATCTCTCCGGTAACATATGCTGATATCGCATTAACTCTTAATGTAAGCTATCTCACCGGTAACATATACTGATATCACATTAACTCTTAATGTAAGCTTTCTCACTGGTAACATATGCTGATATCACATTAACTCTTAATGCAAGCTATCTCACCGGTAACATATGCTTGTATCACATTAACTCTTAATGCAAGCTATCTGACCAGTAACATATGCTGATATCACATTAAGTCTTAATGCAAGGTATCTCACCGGTAACATATGCTGATATCACATTAACTCTTAATGTAAGCTATCTCACCGGTAACATATGCTGATATCACATTAACTCTTAATGCAAGCTATCTCACCGGTAACATATGCTGATATCACATTAACTCTTAATGTAAGCTATCCCACCGGTAACATATGCTGATATCACATTAAATCTTAATGCAAGCTATCTCACCGGTAACATATGCTGACATCACATTAACTCTTAATGTAAGCTATCTCACCGGTAACATATGTTGATATCGCATTAACTCTTAATGTAAGCTATCTCACAGGTAACATATGTTGATATCACATTAACTCTTAATGTTAGCTATCTCACCAGTAACATATGCTGATATCACATTAACTCTTAACGTAAGCTATCTCACTGGTAACATATGCTGATACTACATTAACTCTTAATGTAAGCTATCTCACCAGTAACATATGCTGATATCACATTAACTGTTAATATAAGCTATCTCACCGGTAACATATGCTGATATCACATTAACTCTTAATGTAAGCTATCTCACTGGTAATATATGCTGATATCATATTAACTCTTAATGTAAGCTATCTCACCAGTAACATATGCTGATATCACATTAACTCTTAACGTAAACTATCTCACCGGTAACATATGCTGATATCTCATTAACTCTTAATAGAAGCTATCTCACCGGTAACATATGCTGATATCACATTAACTCTTAATATTAGCTGTCTCACCGGTAACATATGCTGATATCACATTAACTCTTAATGCAAGCTATCTCACTGGTAACATATGCTAATATCACATTAACTGTTAATGTAAGCTATCTCACTGGTAACATATGCTGATATCACATTAACTCTTAATGCAAGCTATCTCTCCGGTAACATATGCTGATATCACATTAACTCGTAATGCAAGGTTTCTCACCGGTAACATATGCTGATATCACATTAACTCTAAATGCAAGCTATCTCATCGGTAACATATGCTGATATCACATTAACTCTTAATGCAAGCTATGTCACCGGTAACATATGCTGATATCACATTAACTCTTAATGCAAGCTATCTGACCAGTAACATATGCTGATATCACATTAAGTCTTAATGCAAGGTATGTCACCGTTAACATATGCTGATATCACATTAACCCTTAATGTAAGATATCTCACCGGTAACATATGCTGATATTACATTAAATCGTAATGTCAGCTATCTCACTGGTAACATATGCTGATATCACATTAACTCTTAATGCATACTATCTGTCTGGTAACATATGCTGATATCACATTAACTCGTAATGCAAGGTATCTCACCGGTAGCATATGCTGATATCACATTAACTCTTAATGCAAGCTATCTCATCGGTAACATATGCTGATATCACATTAACTCTTAATGCAAGCTATGTCACTGGTAACATATGTTGATATCACATTAACTCTTAATGCAAGCTATCTGACCAGTAACATATGCTGATATCACATTAAGTCTTAATGCAAGGTATCTCACCGGTAACATATGCTGATATCACATTAACTCTTAATGTAAGCTATCTCTCTGGTAACATATGCTGATATCACATTAACTCTTAATGCAAGCTATCTCACCGGTAACATATGCTGATATCACATTAACTCTTAATGTAAGCTATCCCACCGGTAACATATGCTGATATCACATTAAATCTTAATGCAAGCTATCTCACCGGTAACATATGCTGACATCACATTAACTCTTAATGTAAGCTATCTCACCGGTAACATATGTTGATATCACATTAACTCTTAATGTAAGCTATCTCACAGGTAACATATGTTGATATCACATTAACTCTTAATTTCAGCTATCTCACCAGTAACATATGCTGATATCACATTAACTCTTAACGTAAGCTATCTCACTGGTAACATATGCTGATACTACATTAACTCTTAATGTAAGCTATCTCACCGGTAACATATGCTGATATCACATTAACTCTTAATGTAAGCTATCTCACCGGTAACATATGCTGATATCACATTAACTCTTAATGTAAGCTATCTCACTGGTAATATATGCTGATATCACATTAACTCTTAATGTAAGCTATCTCACCAGTAACATATGCTGATATTACATTAACTCTTAACGTAAACTATCTCACCGGTAACATATGCTGATATCTCATTAACTCTTAATGGAAGCTATCTCACCGTTAACATATGCTGATATCACATTAACTCTTAATGTAAGCTATCTCACTGGTAACATATGCTGATATCACACTAACTCTTAATGTAAGTTATCTCACCGGTAACATATGCTGCTATCACCTTAACTCTTAATGTAAGCTATTTCACCGGTAAGATATGCTGATATCACATTAACTCTTAATGTCAGCTATCTCACTGGTAACATATGCTGATATCACATTAACTCTTAATGTTAGCTGTCTCACCGGTAACATATGCTGATATCACATTAACTCTTAATGTAAGCTATCTCACCAGTAACATATGCTAATATCACATTAACTCTTAATGTAAGCTATCTCCCTGGTAACATATGCTGATATCACATCAACTCTTAATGCAAGCTATCTCTCCGGTGACATATGCTGATTTCACATTAACTCGTAATGCAAGGTATCTCACCGGTAACGTATGCTGACATCACATTAACTCTAAATGCAAGCTATCTCATCGGTAACATATGCTGATATCACATTAACTCTTAATACAAGCTATGTCACCTGTAACATATGTTGATATCACATTAACTCTTAATGCAAGCTATCTGACTAGTAACATATGCTGATATCACATTAAGTCTTAATGCAAGGTATGTCACCGTTAACATATGCTGATATCACATTAACTCTTAATGTAAGCTATTTCGCCGCTAACATATTCTGATATCACATTAACTCTTAATGCAAGCTATCTCACCGGTAACATATGCTGATAGTTTATAATTCCTGAAGCCTGACTGTGTTTGGTCTAAACATCTGCTCACTTTCATCTTTTGAAACACCCTATTAAATTATTTTTGTACTGCTAATGTTTGTATGTCTTATATTTATTTATTTTTTCTGTTTTCCATTTCTCCTGTCTGGTATTCTTATGTAAACTGCATTATTAATGTTCTTTTGTTATTGTACAATCATACTTTTTTGAGTATCTTTTTTCTTCCCTACTGGACCTGCCTGATGATGTCACTACCTTTACCCAATTATCCTGTTTTTTCTATTTGGGTGGGAAGAGATACTTATCTCCAGAATAAGCAAACGTTCTATGGTCTTTTCATTACTGAGTGGGGTGTCTTATTAGCTCATTCCTTTTCCCTCTGTTGAAAAGAGTCAGGGGATAGGGAGTGGGCCAGCCTACCAGACTAATGGGGTGACCTACCCTCCCTTATTAGTGAATCCCCCACCTCCTTGTGGTAGCTCTTCTTCAATGGTAATGGTTGCAGGGAACATGCCTTAGACAGTGCATGCTTACAAGCTTGTGCTCCATGGGTGCAACAATTAATGCTCCTATTGGGTGTAGCACCGGTGGTGAGCCAGGGCTGCTTCCCACTCTTCAAGATGGGTGCTCCAATAGCAGCCACTCTATCCGAACTTTTACTGGAGCTCATGTAGGTACTCAAGCCACTAGTCACACTTGGGTCACATGTTATGGTCAGGGCTTTGTTCCTCTAAGCCACAGAGCCGGCAAGCTGCATAATCTTTAACATTTTTTTTATTGTTTTAACATGACCCCCCTTTTTGACATTTGCAGTTCTTTTCACTACTCACAGTTTATGATATTGTACCTGGGTCACTTCTGTAAAAATGGCCTCAGTGGAATCTTCTGGGTAACAAGTACAATTTATAAATAAATAAAAATGGTAAGCACATAACTGCACACAGATTCACTACTAACAAACCACATGAATCAGTGTGTGCATGATTTTTTCAACATGACATCCTGCTTCATGATGTTGAGACAGAAGGTACTATCTGACGCACTTTTATACTTCTCATGCAGAGACCCGCATCCATGCCATGTTTCTGGCTGTGCCACTAAACATGCCATCCTAACATGCTTTGGACTTTTCAGGTCAGTATGACACATGCCTCACATTTTGTGGTTTTTCTCATGAAGGATATGCACTCCACACAACATAGGCTGTATTACATGTCCCATCCATGATGAAATAGACATTTTATGTGGGCATACATGATGTTCTCCTGTGTGATGCCTGCAGCGTAGGTATCATATTCAGATATGCCTTTGAGCTGCACAAATACACATTGTTCAGTGGTGCCCATTATTTTTGTTAACTATAAGAGACTATGTCACATTCTCCATTAGAAAAAAAAATGTCATGTTTAATACCATATTTAGTGGGATCCACCTGAAGGCATTGTTGAAACTCCAGGGTTTGTTTTGTATTAACATTTCTGCTTTTAGGTTCATAGTTTTGTACTAGGCTTACTGCATTTGTAAGCCATTTGAAGCAGTTTCCCTTCCAAAGTTAAGAATCAAACTTTGTACCTTGTGCCTTTGATGTAAGCACCTTAGCAATTATACCAACCCCCACCCCTGCGGTCATTATTAATTATCTATTTTACTGTATTAGTTGGAAAAATGGAATCATATCACTTAAATATTATTAAAAGTTTTGTTAAAACATAATTATTTGTGTTTGCATATGGTAAAGCATAACAGTACTTGGTAATAAATTAATCTGACAACTGAGAATGAGCATTTTTTTAACGTGAGAATAGCCATTAAGGGTATACTAAAAGTTTGGGTGTTCTGTAAGTGCTGAAGTCCCAAGCGCTCAAAGACTGCTGTCATCAAGATTCAAGTGTCTTGTAGCTCAGGTGGGCTGCAGCTCACCTTATGCGCAAACTCAAATAGAAGTCCAGGTAAGCAGCTGCCACAACTTACCAGAGCATATTATTTAAGTTCAAGCAAGGTAAACGTGGCAGCCATGATGAAGGAGTGGGAATGTGTGAGAGTGTTGATTAGGGCAATGGTTAGGAAGGATGGTTTAGGTTTAGAGAGTGGGCGGAGGGGAGATTTTAGATTTAGGGAGGGGAATTTTAGGTTTAGGATTGGCATGAGGGATTTTAGGTTTAGGGGTCAGTTAGGTAGTGAGATGGGATTTTAGGTTTAGGGAGATGGAAGGGAATTTTAGAGTTAGGGAGTGAGAATGGGTCTTAGGATTAGGGATTGGGAGGTGATATTAGGTTTCTACAGTGGGAAGGGAATATAGGGTTAGGGAGTGAGAAGGGTTTAGGGTTAGGGATTGGGAAGTGGGATTAGGTTTATAGAGTGGGAAGGGAATTTTATGGTTAGGGAGTGAGAAGCAGTCCTAGGGTTAGGGATTGGGAAGTGGGATTAGGTTTATAGAGTGGGAAGGATATTTTAGTGTTGGGGAGTGAGAATGGTGTTTTAGGGATAGAGTTAGTGTTCTGGAAGGGCTATATAGTTTTGTAGGGTAGAGTGTTAGAAGGGCTTAGCAGTTATGGGTGATTGAGTTAGTGTGACTTAGAGTACTACAAGTGTGCCAGGACTAGATAGCATGTTAGCACTTGTAGATGACCCAAAAAGTTCACTAGTAAAAGATACTTACAGTGAAGGGTACAGATGAGTATACCATAATGTCTCTTTTGAATCAACAAAAATGACTCATGTAGTAACTTATATAATTAATGCTTTACACAAATAATTCCTGACTAATCAGATATAGCAGGAAAACAAAGTGAATCCAAGCATAACAGACACAGTATGCCATAACAGTTGATGCAGAAGCCTCACTAGGAAATGAAACAGCCATGCACTGATGCCTCGGCAAACCACTCACTGGTTTCCTGCAAGTGGTCAGAACTTTCATTAAATTACTGTAAGACTGTACATCTGTCATCTTGCTGACTGCAGTTGAAGTAAGAATGTTCAGTTTTTACAAATGGCACCATTCAGCTGTGAGGATTCCCAGTGTATCTGCTTCAAAATATGAAATACTGAATTGGCGCATGTGTAATACTGTTTATCCTCTTTTAGAGATGAGTGAGAACTCTTTTTAACTTTTCTCAGGAAATTCCACACATTTTTCAGAGCAGTGTTTTCAAAAGTGGTAACAAAATGCCACAGCCATCAGTACATACTGTTAGTAGCACCTTTCGAAAATCAGTGGCACAGAAGAGTAAAATTAAAGCCAGTGCATACTGTTATCAGCACTGTTCCAAAAAAAGGTGGAAAAAATTTTAAATTAAAACCATCCGAGACATAGTTAAATTATTGTATATAAAATTAAATGTTTCAAAAGTGTGTGACTAACTAGACAACAAACATAGATGAATGACCACACCATGTATTCTAGAAAAATGGATAAATACTCCACCTATCGCAGAAGGAAGTATGATGACTAGACCTGCCATAAATAGAAAGAGGACCATACCTCCAGTCATAGGGGTGTTCCAGACCACGGCCACTTCCACTAAGTGAGAAGTATATCAGAGATGAGGCTAAATGATAATGCTGATCTGTGTGGACTTGAGATGTAAGTGTAATTTCATTAAAGAAAATTCAGTACACAGGATTAATGCTCAGAGTTGTTAATTAACTACATCCCGTAGTCTGGGGGAGATTGATTCCTTTCACTTCCTTTTGCCTATTGTGTGATTAAGCAAGTCACTTAACCAAACAGTTCTCCTGGAGGGGTGCCCTGAAAAGAGACACTTGAATTCCACAGAAAAATAGAATAAATTAGTAACTATCTTTATCTATCTATATCTATACCTATTTTTCTGTCTGTACACACACACACACACACACACACACACACACACACATATATATATATATATATATATATATATATATATGCATACAGGTTTTTCAGTGACTTCAGTGTCACTAATACAAATGCTAAATCTCTAATACAGAGTTAGATATATTATAACCATCAGAAAAAAATGTATGCACATATTTTCAAGTTTTGTTTTCTCACAGATGCTAGCATTAATTTTGTTTTTCAGAAAACATTATTTGTCTTTTAAGGCTTGTTCCCTCGAATGGTTTAGTTAGAACTGACTGTTTTTTTAAATATTCTTTTAAATGTCTTTGTAAACAATGAAACAATGATTTCAATTTGAATCTAAATAATGGACATGGGCATCCCTCAGTAGTGTGTACTTACTGCATGTCCCTTTCTAAAACCCCTGGCATAACTACATTATTTTCCTACTTCTCAGTGAACTACTCATTGGTGCATAAATAATAAAAGCAAACAGAAAGGTAACATTCAAACCAAAATGATAGGCTTCCTTATTTCTGTAGTTGCTAACCTTCTCACTGATTTTTTGTTTGGCGACTGCTGCTCCTCCCGGAAGGCATAACCCACTCCGTTCGCCCTTCGAGCTCACTCCACTCCCGTACCTTGCCCCCTAATTCCACCCACCTCCACTACCTGTACATTTATACATCCTCTGACTCCTCCCCACCCAACACCTCTCCAATCACAACAGACCTAAGCCAAACCTCAGCCACCTGTATATCTACAGCACCACAGACATCCACCCCTCCTACAATGCTCTACATATCTCTCCCTATAACCACATTTGGCCTACTAATCTCTCTCACTCTTTCTTCTCTTACATAAATCACACTTTTTCCCAACCCTTGTTGTAACTCTCATACACACTCCACTACATCTTACCATCAACCTCACTTCCCATCCTTCTCAATTATCTCACATGAACTCTTTACCTCTAACCCTATCTATTTCTTCAAACAAAAACTGCTCCTAACCCAACCCCACTGTAATCCCCTCTTAAATGTGGTACCAGAAAATCACTACTCTCACACAACCCAAGCTACCCTTGCCCAACACACTGCCTCATTCTTCTACTCCACCACATCTCTCTCTCACTAGCCGACAATATCCACCCCAACCTTGGACCCATCTCTAACATCAGTTTCACCAAACTCTCCACTCAACCCACAAACTCAAAGTCCATTCACCTTACAACACTTAATGAAGAAAACCTAAAAAACAAAATCCTTAACCTCCATGCCTAGCTCTCCAATAGCCACCCTGACATTACAGCTATTTCTAAAACCTGGCTGAAAACCAATATAAAATATAGCGAAGTCCTACCACTAGGTTTCCAAGTCATTTGCAATGACAGAGCCCACAAAAACGAGGTGCAGTAGCAATAATATACCCCACCTCCCATACCATAACTCCCTACTCCAAGAAAATACCAACCTTTGCAAATGCTGAAATTATAATAGGTTTACTAAAAATAAACTACCACAAGTCCATATGTATCGCTGCCCTCTATATTCCCCCCTGGTGATAATATCAAAACTCTTAAAAACGTCCTGTCCTGGTTCTCCTCCAATATAAAAAAATGAAACCTATATACTCGGTGATACCAACATCAACCGGAATACTATTAACTCTGAAGCCCTGTCCCACACAATTAACCTGTACAACTTCTCCCAACTAATACAATCTCCAACCAGACCAAATAAAGATGGTACTTCTGGTACCATCATGGACTGGATCTTAACAACTCACCCAAACCTTATCACCAAAACCAGAACATTACATGATCCTCTCAGCGATCACCTACCAGCCTTTGCTGACCATCTCCCATCTCCACTGCATAAACAACACCACTATATCCAAACCCACAACCTCTCCTCTTTCAACCCTTTAACTTTCTCTGAATGCTTAAAGCATACTGACTGGTTCCCTCTAAAAACTCTTCCTCTAGATGATGCCATTTCCTACTTTAACCACTCATTCCTAACCCTTCTCAATGAGCAAGCCCTCCCCTTGAACCAAACACATCAAAATCAATCCCTGCCCATGGTTATCAAAAGATACTAAACTAGCCTTGCACCAAAGGGACAAAAAATGGAAACAATATCAAAAACATAAAAACCCTAACACGATCCTAGAGTATAAGCAACTACAAAACTCCACAAAAAAACTAATAATTAAAGACCACGAAGCCCACTACTCCAAACTTCAGTCCTTGCACTCAACAAATCCCCAAAAATTCTGGGACTCCATCTCATCCATACTGCATCCTGGCAACAAAGTAAACCCTTGCCGAGACCCCAACCTTTCCATCCATGAAACAGCCAGCCAGTTCAACTCATTCCTCATAGACTGCATAGCTAAACTATCAGCCTCCTTCCCACCCCCTCCTCTACCATCAACCCCTCCTGCCCCAACCACCACCCCAATCATTAACCTTCCTCCACATCCTTCTGCCTCAAGCCTATCCCCATAAGCACTATAAAAAAACTTCTCCTCAAACTGAAACCCTGTTGCAATCCAGCCGACAACCTTCCACCCACCTTCCTCAATCAATCTGCAGACAGCATTGCCTATCCCATCCTTATTCTTATAAATAGATCCATACAAGAATCATAGGTCCCTTTTATCCAGCGTCATGCTTACATTATCCCCCTCCACAAAGATGGCAAAAATACTGATAGCACAAACTTCAGGTGCCATCCTTTCCCCCCTTTCTAAAATACTAGAGAAAACAATGCAAGCACAACTCATGGCACACCTAATACTAAACAATCTCCTCCCCCCTACCCAACACGGCTTCCTCCCTGGCCACAGCACCAGGACTGCCCTTCTTTCCTTTCTTGAAACCATAAACCTCAAACACGTCTCAGGCAAGTTCGTATCCACATTATTCCTAGATCTGTCAAAGGCCTTTGACACCATCTCACACACCCTACTTATATCCCAACTCTCCGCCCTACACCTCTCTCCCACCACCAGCTACTTGTCCAACCACCATCAAGCTGG